>NW_026110962.1:272500-335000 GCF_024679095.1 Eriocheir sinensis | reverse complement strand
TGACCTTGGCTTAGCTGTCTGGGTGGTAGCTTACCTTGACATAACTGTCTGGGTGGGATGCTGACCTTGGCTTAACTGTCTGGGTGGGATGCTGATTTTGGCTTAACTGTCTGGGGGATGCTGACCTTGGCTTAACTGTCTGGGTGAATGCTGACCTTGGCTTAACTGTCTGGGTGGGATGCTGACCTGGCTTAACTGTCTGGGTGATGCTGACCTTGGCTTAACTGTCTGGGTGGGATGCTGACCTGGCTTAACTGTCTGGGTGGGATGCTGACCTGGCTTAGCTGTCTGGGTGGGATGCTGACCTTGGCTTAACTGTCTGGGTGGGATGCTGACCTGGCTTAACTGTCTGGGTGGGATGCTGAACTTGACTTAATTGTCTGGGTGGGATGCTGACCGTGGAGTAATTGTCTGGGTGGGATGCTGACCTTGGCTTAACTGTTTGGGTATGATGCTAAACTTGGCATAGCTGTCAGGGTGGGATACTGACCTTGGCTAAATTGTCTGGGTGGGATGCTGATCAGGCTTAACTGTCTGGGTGGGATGCTGACCTTGGCTTAGCTGTCTGGGTGGGATGCTGCTTAATTGTCTGGCTTAATTGTCTGGGATGTTGATCTTGGCTTATATGTCCGGGTTTGATGCGGGGTTGCGTGCGAGGGACAGTAGGAGGCGGTGGCGTCGTTCGATAGGGACAGGAGAATGCAATGGCAGGGTTGGCGTGCGAGGGACAGGAGGAGGCGGTTACGGGGTTGACGTTCGAGGGAGAGTAAGAGGAGGTGGCGGGGGTGCCGTGCGAGGGAAATGAGGCGGCGGTGGCGGGGATAACGTTTTCAGGAAAGGAGTAGTAGGTGGCATGGGTGGCGTGCAAGTGAAAGGAGGAGGCGGCGGCGGGGTGTGTCGCAAGGGGAAAGGAGGATGCGTCGGCAGGTGTCGTGCGAGAGAAACGAGGAAGCTGCGGCGGGGTGTCGTGGGGGGAAAGGAGGAGGCTGCGGGGGTGTCGTTCGAGGGACAGGAGGAGGCGCTGGCGGGGGTGCCGTGCGAGGGAAAGGATGAGGCTGCGGCGAAGGTGGCGTGGAATGGACTGGAGGAGGCGGGGGCGAGTTTGCCGTATGAGAAACAGGAAGACGCGGTGACGGGGTGGCGCATGAAGGACAGGAGGAGGCGGTGGCTGGGCGGCGTGCAAGGGAAAGGAGAAGGCAGTGGCGGGAGTGGCGCGAATTACTGAAGCAGGCGGTGGCGCGGTCGGCATTCGAGAGACAGGAGGAGGCGGCGGCGGGGGTGGCATGCGAAGGACAATAGGAGGCGGTGGCGGGGTTGGCGTGCGAGGGACAGGAGGAGGCGGTGGCGTGGGAGTGCGAGAGGAACCATATGAGGCGATGGCGGGTTTAGCGTGCGAGGAACAGGAGGAGGAGGTGGCGTGGGTGGAGTGAGGAACCATAAGGAGAGGCGATGGTGGGGTTAGCGTGCGAGGAACAGGAGGAGGCGGTGGCGGGGTGGAGGTGAGGAACCATATGAGGCGGTGGCGGGGTTGGCGTGCGAGGAACCGTATGAGGCGGTGGGGTGGGAGGAGGGACAGGAGGAGGCGGTGGGGGGTGGCGGGGTGAGGGACAGGGAGGAGGTGGTGGTGGGTGGGAGGTGAGGAACAGGAGGAGGTGGTGGCGGGGGGTGAGGGACAGGAGGAGGTGGTGGGGGTGGGTGAGGAACTATAGGAGGCGGTGGCGGGGTGGCGTGTGAGGAACAGGAGGAGGCGGTGGCGGGGTGGAGGTGAGGAACTATATGAGGCGGTGGTGGGGGGGTGGAGGTGAGGAGGAGGAGGTGGTGGCGTGGGTGGAGTGTGAGGAACTATATGAGGCGGTGGCGGGGGCGTGCGAGGGACAGGAGGAGGCGGTGGCGGGGTGGAGGTGAGGAACCAGGAGGAGGCGGTGGCGGGTTTGGCGAGCGAGGGACAGGAGGAGACTGTGGCGGGGTGGAGGTGAGGAACCATATGAGGTGGTGGCGGGGTAGCGTGAGGGACAGGAGGAGGCGGTGGCGGGGTTGGAGTGCGAGGAACCTTATGAGGCGGTGGCGGGGTTAGCGTGAGGAACAGGAGGAGGCCGTGGCGGGGTGGTGCGAGGAACCATATGAGGAGGTGGCGGGGTTAGCGTGCGAGAAACAGAAGGAGGCGGTGGCGGGGTGGAGTGCGAGGAACCAGAGGAGGCGGTGGCGGGGTGGTGTGAGGAACAGGAGGAGGCGGTGGTGGGGTGGCGTGAGGAACAGGAGGAGGTGGGAGGAACAGGAGGAGGCGGTGGTGGGGGTGGCGTGAGGAACCATAGGAGGCGGTGGCGGGGTTAGCGTGCGAGAAACAGAAGGAGGTGGTGGTGGGGTGGCGTGCGAGGAACAGGAGGAGGCGGTGGCGGGGTGGAGGTGAGGAACAGGAGGAGGTGGTGGGGTGGAGGTGAGGAACAGGAGGAGGTGGTGGCGGGTGGAGTGTGAGGAACAGGAGGAGGCGGTGGCGGGGTGGAGGTGAGGAACAGGAGGAGGTGGTGGGGTGGCGTGCGAGGAACCATAGGAGGCGGTGGCGGGGTGGCGTGCGAGGAACAGGAGGAGGCGGTGGCGGGGGGTGGAGTGAGGAACAGGAGGCGGTGGTGGGGGGTGGAGGTGAGGAACAGGTGGCGGGGTGGAGGTGCGAGGAACAGGAGGAGGCGGTGGCGGGGTGGAGTGCGAGGAACTAGGAGGAGGCGGTGGCGGTTGGCGTGCGAGGAACAGGAGGAGGCGGTGGTGGGGTGGAGGTGAGGAACTATAGGAGGCGGTGGTGGGGTTGGCGTGCGAGGGACAGGAGGAGGTGGTGGCGGGGTGGAGGTGAGGAACCATATGAGGAGGTGGTGGTGGGGTGGCGTGCGAGGGACAGGAGGAGGCGGTGGCGGGGTGGAGGTGAGGAACCATAAGGAGGCGGTGGCGGGGTGGCGTGAGGGACAGGAGGAGGCGGTGGCGGGGTGGAGGTGAGGAACCATAAGGAGGCGGTGGTGGGGTGGCGTGCGAGGGACAGGAGGAGGCGGTGGCGGGGTGGAGTGTGAGGACATATGAGGCGGTGGCGTGGGTGGCGTGCTAGGGACAGGAAGAGGTGGCGGGGGAGGCGTGCGAGGAACAGGAGGAGGCGGTGGCGGGGGTGGCGTGAGATGAACAGGAGGAGGCGGTGGCGGGTGTGGAGTGTGAGGAACAGGAGGAGGCGGTGGCGGGGGTGTGCGAGGGACAGGAGGAGGCGGTGGCGGGTGGCGTGAGGGACAGGAGGAGGCGGTGGCGGGGTGGCGTGCGAGGGACAGGAGGAGGGGGTGACGTGTGAGGGACAGGATGAGGCGGTGGCGGGGGTGGCGTGCGAGGAACAGGAGGAGGCGGTGGCGGGGTGCGTGCGAGGAACAGGAGGAGGCGGTGGCGGGGTGGCGTGTGAGGAACAGGAGGAGGCGGTGGTGGGGGTGCCGTGTGAGGGACAGGAGGAGGCGGTGGCGGGGGTGTGCGTGAGGGACAGGAGGAGGCGGTGGTGGGGTGGCGTGTGAGGGACAGGAGGAGGCGGTGGGGGTGGGAGGTGAGGAACAGGAGGAGGCGGTGGCGGGGGTGGCGTGAGGGACAGGAGGAGGCGGTGGCGGGGGTGGCGTGTGAGGGACAGGAGGAGGCGGTGGCGGGGGTTGCGTGTGAGGAACAGGAGGAGGCGGTGGGGTGGCGTGCGTGAGGGACAGGAGGAGGCGGTGGCGGGGTGGCGTGCGAGGAACAGGAGGAGGCGGTGGGGTGGCGTGAGGAACAGGAGGAGGCGGTGGTGGGGTGGCGTGCGAGGGACAGGAGGAGGTGGTGGTGGGGTGTGAGGAAACAGGAGGAGGCTGTGGCGGGGGTGGCGTGTGAGGAACAGGAGGAGGCGGTGGCGGGGTGGTGCGAGGGACAGGAGGAGGTGGCGGGGGGTGGCGGTGAGGAACAGGAGGAGGCGGTGGCGGGGTGGCGTGCGAGGGACAGGAGGAGGCGGTGGCGGGGTGGCGTGTGAGGAACTAAGGAGGCGGTGGCGGGGTGGCGTGAGGGACAGGAGGAGGCGGTGGCGGGGTGGGAGTGCGAGGAAGGAGGCGGTGGCGGTGGCGTGCGAGGGACAGGAGGAGGCGGTGGCGGGGTGGAGGTGAGGAACAGAGGAGGCGGTGGCGGGGGTGGCGTGCGAGGGACAGGAGGAGGCGGTGGCGTGGGTGGAGGTGAGGAACATAGGAGGCGGTGGTGGGTGGCGTGCGAGGAACAGGAGGAGGAGGCGGTGGCGGGGGTGGCGTGCGAGGGACAGGAGGAGGAGGTGGCGGGGTGGCGTGTGAGGGACAAGGAGGAGGTGGCGGTGGGGTGCGAGGAACAGGAGGAGGCGTGGGTGGCGTGGTGAGAAAGACAGGAGGAGGCGGTGGTGGGGTGGCGTGCGAGGGAACAGGAGGAGGCGGTGGCGTGCGAGGGACAGGAGGAGGCGGTGGCGGGGTGGCGTGAGGACAGGAGGCGGTGGCGGGGTGCGTGCGAGGGACAGGAGGAGGCGGTGGGTGGCGTTCGAGAGGTGGAGGAGGCGGTGGTGGGGGTGGCGTGCGAGGGACAGGAGGAGGCGGTGGCGGGTGGCGTGAGGGACAGGAGGAGGCGGTGGCGGGGTGGTGCGAGGGACAGGAGGAGGCGGTGGCGGGGTTAGCGTGCGAGGAACAGGAGGAGGCGGTGGCGGGGGTGTCGTGCGAGGGACAGGAGGAGGCGGTGGCGGGGGCGCCGCGCGACGGACAGGCGGAGGCGGTGGCGGCGGTGTCGTGCGAGGGACAGGAGGAGGCGGTGGCGGGGTGTCGTGCGAGGGACAGGAGGAGGTGGCGGGGGGTGCGTGAGGGACAGGAGGAGGCGGTGGCGGGGGTGGCGTGCGAGGGACAGGAGGAGGTGGTGGGGTGGCGTGTGAGGGACAGGAGGAGGCGGTGGGGGTGGCGTGAGGGACAGGAGGAGGCGGTGGCGGGGTGGCGTGCGAGGGACAGGAGGAGGCGGTGGTGGGGTGGAGTGTGAGGGACAGGAGGAGGCGGTGGTGGGGTGGCGTGAGGGACAGGAGGAGGCGGTGGTGGGGTGGCGTGAGGGACAGGAAGGAGGCGGTGGGGTTGCGTTCGAGGGACAGGAGGAGGCGGTGGCGGGTGGCGTGCGAGGGACAGGAGGAGGCGGTGGCGGGGATGGCGTGAGTGAGACAGGAGGAGGCGGTGGCGGGGTGTGCGAGGGACAGGAGGAGGCGGTGGCGGGGTGGCGTGCGAGGAACAGGAGGAGGTGGCGGGGTGGCGTGCGAGGGACAGGAGGAGGCGATGGCGGGGTGGCGTGCGAGGGACAGGAGGATGGCGGGGTGGCGCGAGGGACAGGAGGAGGCGGGGGTGGCGTGCGAGGAACAGGAGGAAGCGGTGGCGGGGGTGGCGTGCGAGGAACCGGTGGCGGCGGTGGCGGGGTGGCGTGGGAGGAACAGGAGGAGGCGGTGGTGGGGGTGGCGTGCGAGAAACAAGGAGGAGGCGTTGGCGGGGTGGGTGCGAGGGACAAAGGAGGTGGCGGGGGTGGCGTGCGAGGGAACGGAGGAGGCGGCGTTGGGGGTGGCGCGCGAGGGATAGTAGGAGGCGGTGGCGGGGTGGTGCGGAGGGACAGGAGAAGGCGGTGGCGGGTTTGGCGTGCGAAGAACAGGAGGAGGCGGTGGCGGGGTGGAGTGCGAGGACAGGAGGAGGCGGTGGGGTGGCGTGCAAGGGACAGGAGGAGGCGGCGGCGGGGTGGCGGTGAGGGACAGGAGGAGGCGGTGGAGGTGGCGTGAGGGACAGGAGGAGGCGGTGGTGGTGGCGTGCGAGGGAAAGGAGGAGGCGGTGGCGGGGATGTCGTGCGAGGGACAGGAGGAGGAGGCGGTGGGGGTGGCGTGCGTGAGGGACAGAAGGAGGCGGTGGCGGGGGTGGCGTGCGAGGGACAATAGTAGGCGGTGGCGGGGGTGGCGGGCGAGGGACAGGTTGAGGAGGTGGCGGTGGTGGCGTGCGAGGGACAGGAGGAGGCGGTGGCCGGGTTGGCGTGCGAGGGACAGGAGGAGGCGGTGGCGGGGGTGGCGTGCGAGGGACAGGAGGAGGCGGTGGCGGGGGTGGCGTGCGAGGGAAAGGAGGAGGCGGTGGCGGTGGTGGCGTGCGAGGGACAGGAGGAGGCGGTGGCGGGGTTGGCGTGCGAGGGACAGGAGGAGGTGGTGGCGGGGGTGGCGTGCGAGGGACAGGAGGAGGCGGTGGCGGGGGTGGCGTGCGAGGGACAGGAGGAGGCGGGGGTGTCGTGCGAGGGACAGGAGGAGGCGGTGGCGGGGGTGGCGTGCGAGGGACAGGAGGAGGCGGGGGCGGGGGTGGCGTGCGAGGGACAGGAGGAGGCGGTGGCGGGGGTGGCGTGGGAGGGACAGGAGGAGGCGGTGGCGGGGTGGGCGTGCGAGGGACAGGAGGTGGCGGTGGCGGGGGTGGCGTGCGAGGAACAGGAGGAGGAGTTGTCGGGAGTGGCGTGCGAGATACAGGAGGAGGCGGTGGTGGGGGTGGCGTGCGAGAGACAGGAGGAGGCGGTGGCGGGGCTGGAGTGCGAGGGACAGGAGGAGGCGGTGGCGGGGGTGGCGTGGGAGGGTCAGGAGGAGGTGGTGGTGGGGGTGGCGTGCGAGGGGCAGGAGGAGGCGGTTGCGGGGGCGGCGTTTGAGGGACAGTAGGAGGCGGTAGCGTGGCGTGAGGGACAGAGGAGGCGGTGGCGGGTGGCGTGCGAGGGACAGGAGGAGGCGGTGGCGGGGTGGCATGCGAGGGACAGGAGGAGGCGGTGGCGTGGCGTGCGAGGGACAGGAGGAGGCGGTGGCGGGTGGCGTTCGAGGGACAGGAGGAGTGGTGCGGGTGGCGTGCGAGGGACAGTAGGAGGCGGTGTTTGGGGTGGCGTGCGAGGGACAGGAGGAGGCGGTGGCGGGGGTGGCGTGCGAGGGACAGGAGGAGGCGGTGGCGGGGGTGGCGTGCGAGGGACACGAGGAGGCGGTGTTGGGGTTGGCGTGCGAGGGACAGGAGGAGGCGGTGGGGGGTGGCGTGGGAGGAGGAGGAGGCGGTGGCGGGGGTGTGCGAGGGACAGGAGGAGGCGGTGGCGGGGTGGCGTGGAGGGACAGGAGGAGGCGGTGGCGGGGTGGCGTGCGAGTGACAGGAGGAGGCGGTGGCGTGGCGTGCGAGGGACAGGAGGAGAGGTGGCGGGTGGCGTGGGACAGGAGGCGAGGGACAGGAGGAGGCGGTGGGTGGCGTTCGAGGGACAGGAGGAGGCGGTGGCGGGGTGGCGTGTGAGGGACAGGAGGAGGCGGTGGCGGGGTGGTGCGTGAGGGACAGGAGGCGGTGGCGGGGTTGGCGTGCGAGGGACAGGAGGAGGTGGCGGGGTGGCGTGCGAGGGACAAGAGGCGGTGGGTGGGTGTGAGGACAGGAGGAGGCAGTGGCGGGGTGGCGTGCGAGGGACAGGAGGAGGCGGTGGAGGGGGGTGCGAGGGACAGAGGAGGCGGTGGCGGGGTGCGTGAGGGACAGGAGGAGGCGGTGGCGAGGTAGGCGTGTGAGGGACAGGAGGGGGCGGTGGCTGGGGTGGCGTGCGAGGGACAGGAGGAGGCGGTGGCGTGGGTGGCCTACGAGGGACAGGAGGAGGCGGTGGCGTGGCGTGCGAGGGACAGGAGGAGGCGGTGGCGGGTGGCGTTGAGGACAGGAGGAGAGGTGGCGGGTGGCGTGCGAGGGACAGGAGGAGGCGGTGGGTGGCGTGAGGGACAGAAGGAGGCGGTGGCGGGGCGTGCGAGGGACAGGAGGAGGCGGTTGCGGGAATGGCGTGCGAGAGACAGGAGGAGGCGGTGGCGTGGGTGGCGTGCGAGGGACAGGAGGAGGCGTGGCGGGGATCGTGCGAGGGACAGGAGGAGACGGTGGCGGGGGTGGCGTACTAGGGACAGGAGGAGGCGGTGCCGGGTGTGGCCTCGGAGGGACAAGAAGAGGCGGTGGCGGGAGTGGCGTGGGAGGGACAGGAAGAGGCGGTGGCGGGGGTGTAGTGCGAGGGACAGGAGGAGGTGGAGGCAGGTCTGGCGTGCGAGGGACAGGAGGAGGCGGTGGCGGGGGTGGCGTGGGAGGGACAGGAGGAGGCGGTGGCGGGGGTGGCGTGCGAGGGACAGGAGGAGGCGGTGGCGTGGGTGTCATTCGAGGGACAGGAGGAGGCGGTGGCGGGGTGGCGTGAGGGACAGGAGGAAGCGGTGGCGGGTTCGAGGCGGTGGCGGGTCTGGCGTGGGACGGACAGGAGGAGGTGGTGGCGGGGGTGACGTTCGAGGGACAGGAGGAGGCGGTGGCGAGGTTAGCGGTCGAGGGACAGGAGGAAGTGGTGGGGATGACGTTCGTTAGATAGGGAGGAGGCGGTGTCCGGGTTGGTGCAAGGGACAGGAGATGGTGGCGGGGAAGTTGGCGTTCGAGGGACAGGAGGTGGTGGCGAGGTTTACGTTAGAGGGACAGGAGGAGGCGGTGGCGGGGGTGGCGTGAGAGGTACAGTAGTAGGCGGTGGCGGGATGGCGTTCGAGGGACAGTAGGAGGCGGTGGCGGGGTTGGCGTGCGAGGGACAGGAGGAGGCGGTGGCGAGGTTGGCGTTCAAGGAACAGGAGGAGGCCGTCGCGAGGTTTACGTTCGAGGACAGGAGGAGGCGGTGGTGGCGAGGTTGGCGTGATTGACAGGAGTAGGCGATGGAGGTTTGCGCGCGAGGGACAGCAGGAGGCGGCGGCGGGGATGGCGTGCGTGTTCAGGAGGAGGCGGTGGCGGGGTTGCGTGCGACGGACAGGAGGAGGCGGTGGCGGTTGGCGAGCGAGGGACAGGAGATGGTGGCGTGTTGATATTCAAGGACAGGAGGAGGCCGTATGTATCGTGTGCGAGGGACAAGAGGAGGCGATGGCGGGGTGGCGTACGAGGGACAGGAGGAGGCGGTGGCGTGGATGGTGTTCGAGTGACAGGAGGAGGCGGTGGTCGTGGTATGCGAGGGACAGG
Organism: Eriocheir sinensis; assembly: GCF_024679095.1. Classification (NCBI taxonomy): domain Eukaryota; kingdom Metazoa; phylum Arthropoda; class Malacostraca; order Decapoda; family Varunidae; genus Eriocheir; species Eriocheir sinensis. The sequence goes on along the minus strand of NW_026110962.1, from coordinate 326,001 downwards.
AGGAGGCGTTGTCGGGTGTGGCGTGCGAGGGACAGGAGGAGACTGTGGCGGGGGTGGCGTGCGAGGGACAGGAAGAGGCGGTGGCGGGGTTGGCGTGCGAGGGCCAGGGGGACGCGGAGGCGGGGGTGGCGTGCGAGGGAAAGGAGTCGGTGGGGGGTGTGCGAGGGACAGGAAGAGGCGGTGCTGGGGTGGCGTGAGTGACAGTAAGAGGCGGTGGTGGGGGCTGGCGTGGGAGGGTGAGGAAGAGGCGATGGCGGGGTGGCGGGAGGGACAGGAAGAAGCGGTGGCGGGGTTGGCGTACGAGGGACAGGAAGAGGCATTGGCGGGTGTGGCGTTCGAGGGACAGTAGGAGGCGATGGCGGTGGGAGGCGGGAGGGACAAGAGGAAGTGGCGGTGGCGGGGTGGCGAGCCAGGGACAGTATGAGGATGTAGCGGGGTTAACGTTCGAGGGACATGAGGAGGCGGTGGCGAGGTTGGCGTTCTAGGGACAGGAGGAGGTGGTCGTGAGGTTTACGTCTGAGGGACAGGATGAGGCGGTGGCGAGGTTGGCGTGAGGGACATGAGAAGGCGATGGAGAGGCTTACGAGGGACAGCAGGAGGTGGCGGCGGGGATGGCGTGTGTTACAGGAGGAGGCGGTGGCGGGGTTGCGTGCGAGGGACAGAAGGAGGCGGTGGCGGGGTGGCTTGCGGGTTACAGGAGGATGTGGTGGCGTGGGTGACATTCGAGGGACAGGAGGAGGCCGTGGCGTGGATCGTGTTCGAGGGACAGGAGGAGGCGGTGGCGTGGGTGGCGTTCGAGGGACAGGAGGAGGCGGTGGCGTAGATGGCGTGCGAGAGACAGGAGGAGGCGGTGGCGGGCGTGGCGTGCAAGGGAAAGGAAGAGGCGGTGCCTGAGGATCGTGCAAGGGAAAGGAGGATGCGATGGCGTGGGTGGCGTGCGAGGGACAGGAGGAGGCGGTGGCGTGGGTGCCATGCGAGGGAAAGGAGGAGGCGGTGGCGGGGGTGGGGTGCGAGGGACAGGACGATGAGGTGGCGTGGGTGACATTCGAGGGACAGGAGGAGGCCGTGGCGGGGTTGGCGTGCGAGGGACAGGAGGAAGCGGTGGCGTGGGTGGCGTTCGAGGGACAGGAGGATGCCGTGGAGTGGATCGTGTGCGAGGGACAGAAGGAGGCGGAGGCGGTGCTGGCGTGGGAGGGACAGGAAGAGGCGGTGGCGTGGGTGACATTCGAGGGACAGGAGGATGCCGTGGCGCTGATCGTGTGCGAGGGACAGAAGGAGGCGGAGGCGGTGCTGGCGTAGGAGGGACAGGAAGAGGCGAAGGCGGGGGTGGCCTGCGAGGGACAGGAGGAAGCGGTGGCGTGAAGGTGAGGGACAGTAGGAGGCGGTGGCGGGGTTGGCGTGGGAGGGACTGGAAGAGGCGGTGGCGGGGTTTGCGTGCGAGGGACAGGAAGAGGCAGTGACGGGGTTGGAGTGCGATGGACAGGAAGAGGCAATGGCGGGGGTGGCGTGGGAGGGACAGGAGGAGGCGGTGGCCGAGTTGGCGTGCGAGGGGCAGGAGGAGGCGGTTGCGGGGATGGCGTTCAAGGGACAGTAAGAGGCGGTGGCGTGGGAGGCGTGGGAGGGACAAGAGGAAGCGGTGGAGGGGGTGGCTTGCCGGGGACATTATGAGGCTGTAGCGGGGTTACCGTTCGAGGGACAGTAGGAGGCGGTGGCGGGGGTTGCGTGCGAATGATAGTAGGAGGCAGTGGCGGGGTTTGCGTTAGAGAGGAGGAAGCGGTGGCGAGGGACAGTAGGGGACGATGGCGGGGATGGCGTTCGTTAGATAGGAGGAGGCGGTGTCCGGGTTGGCGTGCGAGGAACAGGAGATGGCGGTGGCGAGGATAGCGTTTGAGGGACAGAAGGAGGCGGTGGCGAGGTTTACGTTAGAGGGACAGGAGGAAGCGGTGGCGAGGTTGGCGTTCAAGGGACAGGAGGAGGTGGTCGCGAGGTTTACGATAGAGGGACAGCAGGAGACGGCGGCGGGGATGGCGTGCGTATTCCAAAAGGAGGCGGTGGCGGTGCCTACGTGCGAGGGCCAGAAGGAGGCGGTGGCGAGGTTGGCGAGCGAGGGACAGGAGGATGTGGTGGCGGGGGTGACCTTCGAGGGACAGGAGGAGGCGGTTGCGGGGATCGTGTGAGAGGGACAGGCGGAGTCGGTGGCGGGCTTGGCGTGCGAGGGCCAGGAGGAGGCGGTGGCGCGGTGGCGTCTGGGGACAGTAGGAGGCTGTTGTGGGAGGCGGGGAGAGAGAAGATGAAGCGGTGGCGGGGGTGGCATGCGAGGGACAGTATGAGGCTGTAGCGGGGTTAACGTTCGAGGGACAAGAGTAGGCGGTGGCGTGGTTGGCGTTCGAGGGACAGGAGGAGGTGGTCGCGATGTTTACGATAGAGGGACAGGAGGAGGCGGTGGCGTGGTTGGCGTTCAAGGACAGGAGGAAGTGGTCGTGAGGTTTATGTTCGAGGACAGGAGGAGGCGTTGGCGAGGTTGGCTGTTCGAGGACAGATTAGGCGATGGAGAGGTTGCGCGAGGGACAGCAGGAGGTGGTGGCGGGGAAGTGTGTGCCAGGCAGGAGGAGGCGGTGGCGGGGGTGCGTGCGAGGGACAGGAGGAGGCGGTGGCGGGGGGTGCAAGTGAGGGACAGGAAGAGGCTTTGCCGGGGGTGGCGTGGAAGGTACAGGAGGAGGCGGTGGCTGGGTTGGCGTGCGAGGAGCAGGAGGAGGCGGTGGCGGGGGTTGCGTTCGAGGGACAGTAGAGGCGGTGGCGGGGAGGCGTGGGAGGGACAAGAGGAGGTGGTGGCGGGGTGGAGTGCGAGGGACAGTATGAGGCTCCAGCGGGGTTACGTTCGAGGGACATGAGGAGGCGGTGGCGAGGTTGGCGTTCGAGGGACAGGAGGAGGGGGTGGCGAGGATGACGTTCGAGTGACAGGAGGAGGCGGTGAGGTTGGCGTTCGAGGGACATGAGTAGGCGATGGAGAGGGATGGCGTGCGATGGGAAGGAGGAGGCGGTGGCGGGGGTTGCGTGCGAGGGACATCAGGTGGAGGCGGCGGGGGTGGCGTGCGAGTGACAGGAGGATGTGGTGGCGTGGGTGACATTCGAGGGACAGGAGGAGGCCGTGGCGTGGATCGTGTTCGAGGGACAGGAGGAGGCGGTGGCGTGGGTGGTGTTCTAGGGACAGGAGGAGGCGGTGGCGTAGATTGCGTGCGAGAGACAGGAGGAGGCGGTGGCGGGCGTGGCGTGTCAGAGAAGGCTGAGGCGGGGGCTGAGGATCGTGCAAGGGAAAGGAGGATGCGATGGCGTGGGTGGCGTGCGAGGGGCAGGAGGAGGCGGTGGCGTTGGTGGCGTGCGAGGGACAGTAGAAAGCGGTAGCAGGGGTGCCGTGCGAGGGAAAGGAGGAGGCAGTGGCGGGGGTGGCGTGCGAGGGACAGGAGGAGGCGGTGGCCGGGTTTACGTTCGAGGGACAGGAGGATGCCATGGCGCTGATCGTGTGCGAGGACAGGAAGTGGTGGCGGGGTGCCGTGCGAGGGACAGGAGGAGGCGGTGGCGGGGTTGGCGTGGGAGGGACAGGAAGAGGCGGTGGCGGGGTTTGCTTGCGAGCGACTCTAAGATGGGGTTGGAGTGCGATGGACAGGAAGAGGCATTGACGGGGGTGGCGTGGGAGGGACAGGAGGAGGCGGTGGCCGGGTTTACGTTCGAGGGACAGGAGGAGGCGGTGGCGTGGTTGGCGTTCGAGGGACAGGAGTAGGCGATGGAGAGGTTTGCGTGCGATGGACAGCAGGAGGCGGCGGCGCAGGTGGCGTGCGAGTTACAAAAGGAGGCGGTGGTGGGGTTACGTGCGAGGGAGAGGAGGATGGTGGCGGGGTTGGCGAGCGAGGGACAGGCGGAGGCGGGGGCGGGGTTGGGGTGCGAGGGACAGGAGGAGGCGATGGCGTGGGTGGCGTTCGGGGGACAGGAGGAGGCGGTGGCGGGGGTGGCGTGTGAAGGAAAGGAAGAGTCGGTGGCTGGGTTGGCGTGCGAGGGACAGGAGAAGGCGGTGGCGGGGTTGGCGTGCGAGGGATAGGAAGAGGCGGCGGCGGGGGTGGCGTGCGAGGGAAAGGAAGAGGCGGTGGCGGAGGATCGTGCAATGGATATGTGGAGGTGGTGTCGGGGGTGGTTTGCGAGGGAAAGGAAGAAGCGGTGGCGGAGGATCGTGCAAGGAAAAAGTGGAGGCGGTGGCGGGGGTGGAGTGGGAGGGAAAGGAAGAAGCGGTGGCGGAGGATCGTGTAAGGGAAAGGACGAGGCGCTGGCGGGGGTAGCGTGTGAGGGAAAGGAGGAGGCGATGGCGGGGTGTGGCGTGCGAGGGAAAGGAGGAGGCGGTGGCGGGTGTGGCGTGCGAGGAAAAGGAGGAGGCGGTGACGTGGGTGGCGTGCGAGGGAGAGGAGAAGGAGGTGGCGGGGATGGCGTGCGAGGGAAAGGAGGAGGCGGTGGTGGGGGTGGCGTGCGAGGGACAAAAGGAGGCGGTGGCGGGGGCGGCGTGGGAGGGACAGGAGGAAGCGGTGGCGGGGGTGGTGTGCGAGGGACATTAGGAGGCGGTGGCGGCGTTCGATAGATAGGAGGAGGTGGGGGCGGGGGTGGCGTGCTAGGGACAGGAGGCGGTTACGGCTTGACGTTCGACTGACATTAGAAGGCGGCGGCGGGGTTGTCGTGCGAGAGAAAGGAGGAGGCGGCGGCGTTAGTATCGTGCAAAGGAAAAGAGGAGGCGGCGGCGATGGTGGCGTGCAATGAACTGGAGGAGGCGGTGGCGAGTTTGACGTCCGAGAAACAGGAGGAAGCGGTGACGGGGGTCACGTACGAAGGACAGGAGGAGGCGGTGGCGAGGTTGGCGTGCGAGGAACAGGAGGAGGTGGCGAGGTGGCGTTCGAGGGACAGTAGGAGGCCGCGGCGTGCGAGGCGTGGGAGGGACAGGAGGAAGCGGTGGCGGGGAATGCGTGCGAGGGACAGTATGAGGCTGTACCGGGGTTAACGTGCGAGGGACAGTAGGAGTCGGTGGCGGGGGTGGCGTGCTAATGACAGGAGGAGGTGGTGGCGGGGGTGACGCTCGAGGGACAGTAGGAGGCAGTGGCGTGATTTGCGTTAGAGGGACAGGAGGAAGCGGTGGCAGGGGTTGCGTGCGAGGGACAGTAAGAGGCGGTTGCGGGGATGGCGATCGATAGATAGAAGGAGGCGGTGTCCGGGTTGGCGTGCGAGGGACAGGAGGAGGCGGTGGCGAGGTTGGCGTTTGAGGAACAGGAGGAGGCGGTGGCGTAGTTGGCGTTCGATTGACAGGAGGAGGCGGTGGAGAGGTTGGCGTGCGAGGGAGAGGAGGAGGCGGCGGCGGGGATGGCGTGCTGGGTACAGGAGGAGGCGGTGGCGACGGTGGCATGCGAGGGACAAGAGGAGGCCGTGGCGTGGGTGGCGTTCGAGGGACAGGAGGAGGCGGTGGCGTAGGTGGCATGCGAGAGACATGAGGAGGTGGTAACGTGGGTGGCGTGCGAGGGACAGGAGGAGGCGGTGGCGGGGAATGCGTGCGAGGGACAGGAGGAGGCGGTCGCGAGGATGGCGTGCGAGGGACAGTAGGAGGTGGTTTCGACGTTCGATATATAGGAGGAGGTGGTTGCGGGGGTGGCGTGCGAGGGACAGGAGGATGGAATAGCAGGGATGGCGGGCAAGGGACAGGAGTAGACGGTTACGGGGCGACGTTCGAGAAACGTTCGAGGTTCGAGGAGACGGTGGCTGGGGTCTGGTGCGAGGGAAGGGAGGAGGCAGTGGCGGGGATAACGTTCGAGGGAAAGGAGTAGGCGGTGGCATGGATGGCGTGCGAGGGAAAGGAGGACCCGGTCTCGGGGGTGTCGTGCGAGGGAAAGGAGGAGGCGGCGGCGGGGTTGTCGTGCGAGGGAAACGAAGAGGCCGCGGCGGGGGTGTCGTGCTAGGGAAAGGAGGAGGCGGCGGCGAAGGTGGCGTGCAATGGACTGGAAGAGGCGGTGGCAGGTTTGCCGTCCGAGAAAGAGGAAGAAACGGTGACGGGGGTGGCATACGAAGGACAGGAGGAGCCGGTGGTCGGGTCGACGTGCGAGGGACAGGAGGAGGCGGTGGCGGGGATGGCGTACGAATGACTGAAGGATGCGATGGCGCGGTCGGCGTGCGAGAGACAGGAAAAGCCGGCGGCGGTGGTGGCATGCAAAGGACAATAGGAGGGGGCGGCGAGGGACAGGAGGAGGTGGTAGCGGGGGTTGCGTGCGAGGAACCATTTGAGGCGGTGGCGGGGTTAGCGTGCGAGGGACAGGAGGAGGCGGCTGCGTAGGTGGGGCTCGAAAAACAGTTGGAGGCGGAGGCGGTGGTGGAGTGTGAGAGTCAGGAGGAGTCGGTGGCAGGATTGGCGTGCGAGGAACAGGAGGAGGCGGCTGCGGGGATGGCGTGGGTGGTGTGCGAGGGACAGGAAGAGTCGTTGTGGAGTGGTGTGCGAGGGACAGGAAGAGCGGTGGCGGGGTGGCGTGCAAGGGACAGAAAGAGTCGGTGGCGAGGGTGGCGTGCGACGGACAGGAAGAGGCGGTGCCGGCGGTGGCGTGCGAAGGACAGTAGGCGGTGGAGGCGGGGCTTGGGTGGGAAGGACAGGAAGAGGCGGTGGCGGGGGTGGCTTGCGTGGGACAGTAGGAAGCGGTGGCGGGGGTGCCATGCGTGGGACAGTAGGAGGCGGTGGCGGGGGTGGCGTGCGAGGGAGAGGAAGAGGCAGTGACGGGGTTGGAGTGCGAGGGACAGGTAGAGGCATTGGCGGGGGTGGCGTGGGAGGGACAGAAGGAGGCGGTGGCCGGGTTATTGTGCGAGGGGCAGGAGGAGGCGGTGGCAGGGGTGGCATTCGAGAGACAGTAGGAGGCGGTGGCGTGGGAGGCGTGAGAGGGACAGGAGGAAGCGGTGGCGGGGGTGGCGTGCGAGGAATATTATGAGGCTGTACCGGGGTTAACGTTCGAGGGACAAAAGGAGGCGGTGGCGGGGGTGGCGTGCGAATGACAGGAGGAGGTGGTGGCGGGGGTGACGTTCGAGGGACAGTAGGAGGCGGTTGCGGGGATGGCGTTCGATAGATAGGAGGAGGCGGTGTCTGGGTTGGCGTGCGAGGGACAGGAGGAGGCGGTGGCGTTGATGACGTGCAAGGGACAGGAGGACGTCGTGGCGTGGGTGGCGTTCGAGGGACAGGAGGAGGCGGAGGCGTAGGTGGCATGCGTGAGACAAGAGGAGGCGGTAATGTGGGTGGCGTGCGAGGGACACAAGGAGGCGGTGGTGTGGGTGGCGTGCGAGGGACAGGAGGAGGCAGTGGCTTGGGTGGCGTGCGAGGGACAGGAGTAGGCGGTGGCGTGGGTAGCGTGCGAGGGACAGTAGGAAGGGGTGGCGACGTTCGATAGAAAGGAGGAGGGGGTTGTGAGGGTGGCGTGCGAGGGACAGGAGGATGTAATGGCAGGGTTGGCGAGCGAGGGACAGGAGGATATGGTGGCGTGGGTGACATTCAAGGGACAGGAGGAGGCCGTGGCGTGGATCGAGTGCGAGGGACAGGAGGCGATAGCGTGGGTGGCGTTCGAGGGGCAGGAGGAGGCTGTGGCGTAGATGGCGTGCGAGAGACAGGAGGAGGCGGTGGCGGGCGTGGCGTGCGAGGGAAAGGAAGAGGCGGTGGCGGAGGATCGTGCAAGGGAAAGGAGGATGCAATGGCAGGGTTGGCGCGCGAGGGAAAGGAGGAGCGGTGGCGGGGATAACGTTCGAGGGAAAGGAGTAGACGGTGGCATGGGTGGCATGCGAGAGAAAGGAGGAGGCGGCGGCGGGGGTTTCGTGCGAGGGAAAGGAGGAGGCGGCGGCGGGGGTGTCGTGCAAGGGAAACGAGGAGGCGGCGGCGGGGGTGTCGTGCGAGGGAAAAGAGGAGGCTGGCGGCGGGGGTGTCGTGCGAGGGAAACGAGGAAACATGGAAACATGGAAACATGGAAACGCAGGCAACAGAAAGCCTATTGGCTCATTACGAGGTTGCCCGCTTTGGTGATTTAATCTGCTCGACAGCCTGGGGCCTGGGGAGCAGATGAAAGCACCTCGACATTGAGGAGCAGATGAAAGCGCCTCGATATTGAGGAGCAGATGAAAGCAACTCAATATTCAGTTTACTCCCGACGCAGCGAAGTGACGGTCGATTCTATATTTGAAGGAGTTGATAGTATTCGCATTTACTACTTCTGAAGGAAGATTGTTCCAGTGACGGATGACTCGGTTTGAAAAGAAACTCCTTCCGATGTCTGTGTTACATCGACTAGACTGAATGGGTAAACCGTTATTTCTAGTTCTTAGGTTGGTTTGCAATTCAAAGAAATTGGAGTAATCGACGTTGTTGAATTTTTTTAGATACTTGAAGACTTGAATCATATCCCCTCGTAGGCGTCTTTTCTCTAATGTAAAGAGATTGAGTCGCTTGAGTCGTTACTCGTACGGTTGAGCCCTTAAGGTTGGTATCATTTTCGTGGCGCGTCGTTGAATCCTTTCCAGTAAATCAATGTCCTTTCTGTAATTAGGAGATCAGAACTGTACTGCATACTCGAGGTACGGTCTTACCATGGAATCACACAAGGATAGCATTACGTCTGACATTTTACACTCGAAGTTCATCGCTATGAACCCGAGCATAGTGTTTGTTGGCTTTGTTGTATGCTTTTTTCAGTGATTCGCGTGTTTCAGGTCACTGCTGATTGTGACTCCAAGATTCTTTTCCTCCTGCATCGCTTGCAGAGGTCTCCCATTCATAATGTATGTGTGGTTACTATTTCTGGACCCAATGTGCATGACTTTGCATTTGTCAACATTAAAGGACATTTGCCATTTTTCCGACCATTCGATAATGTGATTGAGGTCTTTCTGAATGATTTCGCAGTCGGTCTTTGTGAGGGCCTTTCCCCCCACCTTAGTGTCATCAGCAAATTTCGATATTGTGGATTTCAGTCCTGATTCGAGGTCGTTGATATATATGATGAAGAGAATGGGTCCCAGCACTGACCCTTGAGGCACTCCACTAGTGACTGGAAGCCAATCGGAAGGCTGTCCGTTGAGTAGTACTCGTTGTTTTCTGTCGGTGAGCCAATCTCTTATCCACGCGATCAGATTGGCTCCAATGCCCGCCGAGTGCAGTTTCTGGGAGTCGCTCGTGCGGTACCTTGTCGAAGTCTTTCTGAAAGTCCAGGTATATAACATCACCTGGGATGTGGGCATCCCAGTTCTTATATATACCTTGGAAGAAGTCTAATAAATTCGTTAGGCAGGAGCGCTTGTTTCTGAAGCCATGCTGGGTGTCGGAGATTACATTATTGTCTTCTAGAAACTTAACAAGTTTGTCTCTAATAATCTTTTCGAGTATTTTTCCTGCCACTGATGTCAAACTTATGGGCCTGTAGTTTAATGCAACGCTTTTGTCTCCTTTTGTGAAAAGTGGGGTAACGTTCGCCATCGTCCAGTCTTCCGGGACCGTTGACAATTTAACAGACTGGTTGAATATGTTAGTGAGTGGCTGAAGTATTTGTTGTTTAAGCTCTTTAAATAACCGCGGGGACAAACCGTCAGGTCCTGTTGACTTGTTCGTGTCGAGTTTATCCAAATACTCTTTCACTTCTTGGTCGCATATTGAGTCACTTTTCAGGGCGTGATTCCCTCGGCGGGTCAGGGTTCTCGGGCATGGTTTCGATGTTCTCGACTGTGAATACGGATGCGAAGTTACTGTTGAGGATTCTGGCCATCTGTTTACTGTCCTGAGTTGCAGCTCCAGTCTCGTCTGTCAGGGGACCAATATTGGATTTTACTTTCTTTTTCGATCTGATGTATGTGAAGAATTTTTTTGAGTTTGTCTTGATGTCACGCGCTATTTGTTTTTCGTAGTTGCGTTTACTACTCCGAATAAGGGTGCGACAAGCTCTGAGGCTGTTGTGGTACTGAGTACGGGCTTCGGCCGTGTCATTCTCTTTCATTAGGTTATAATTCCTTTTTTTTAAGTTTACCGCCCTTTTTATTTCTCTGGTCATCCACGGTGGATCTACGGCACCATTTACTCGCCTGGGTTTCGTCGGCACTGTAGCCTTTTCTACTCCCAGAAGCTTATCTTTGAAGTTGTTCCACACGTTATCGATTGTATTGTCGGTTAGGTGAGGTTGGTCCCAGGTCGCAGAGGGAAGCAGCTCACGGGCTAGGTTGAAATTTGCTTTTTTGTAGTCTGGTATCACTGACGGATTGTCTACGAGTTTGTGACTTATGTTGACATTGAAACGGATTAAGTGGTGATCGCAACCGTTAATTTTTTCACCAACTTCACAGTCGCGAATGAGGTCGGGGTCGCTTACTAATACCAGATCCAGCAGATTGTTTTCTCTTGTTGGTTGAGTTACAACTTGAGTGAGGAACGAATCCTCCACCATTTCTATCAGCCTGTTACCCTCTTGATCTCCAGTCAATTGTCCCCAGTCAATGTTAGGGCAATTAAAGTCCCCTATTATTATTGCTTGTTTACTTTGTGTTAAAGAGTGAAGCTCTTCGTACAGGGCAGTGTCGTCGGCTGCCTGTTGTTTTGGAGGCCTGTATACGGTCGCAAGTGTTAGTTTCTTATTATTCGCAGTTATTTCCACATAGACGGAGTCGTAATTCTCTGCGTCCTGTTTGTCTATTTTTATGGCAGGGAGCGTACTTTTTACGTAGCAAATTACTCCTCCTCCTTTCTTGTGCATTCGATTTTTTTGGAAGTTTTCGTACCCGGGAAATGACAGTTCAGATACTAGATGTGCAGAGTTGGCCCAAGTCTCTGTGATGGCTACCACATCTGGTTTCTCAGTTGCAATATACGCCCTAATTTCGTCATTTGTGGTTAACAGACTGCGTGCATTTGTGTACAAAATGGAAATGTGACTACTGGTTTGGCCGCGTCGTGTTGAATGAGTTCGCTTGTCGGAGGCGTCGTTGGTTACACAGTTTCTTGCAAGCCGCATCGACGCTACGGTTCGGTTGATCAAGGTTGCCTTGCCTTGCCCTCGCCTCCAGTTTTTGAATAGCTTTTCGAGAAGCTTTCAACTGCATCGTTCAGGAGCCTTCCTAGCCGCGCCGAACCAACCTCGTTCAAGTGGAGTCCGTCCTCCCAAAACAAATCTGGGCGCTGGTTGAAGTGATGCCATGCGTTCGTGAACCCTACGCCTTCATCGTTACATAACTGCTTTAGACTAGTGTTGACGCCGTACGCTTTACTGTTGTTGTATCCGGCGAACGTATTGACTCTCGGTAGAATTCCAGAGACGATGATGTGAGGGGACTTGGTCTTGTATTTCCGAATGACTTGACGGTATTTTGCAAACAGGTCCTGAATTTGAGTTGACTGAAGGTCGTTGGTTCCCGCATGGATCAGATACACTGTGTCGTCCTTCGCATTTACTGAAACTGCATCGACAGCTGATTCAATATCGTCCAGTTTGGCTCCGGGGATACAGAAACGCTGCCGTGTCAACGTATTCCGACCACAAAACTCCGTAAGTTGGCCTCTCACCACACTGTCTCCAACTAAATTGACTCTAGTAGTTAGTTTGCCCATACCAGGAAACAGCGTCTGGTTCGTACATGTGACAGCTGGTAGAATGGTCTTGTGATTTCTTCTGGAAGGGCGCGAGGTACAAGCGGGAGCGCGGGCTAAGGTGGGTTTGGAAGTGGTGGTGGTGTTAGTAGTGGGTGTTTGGGAAAGGGTGGAGGGTGAGGTGTGGATGGAGGGAGATGTGGTATCAGAAGTGGAGGAGGAGGCGGAGGTTGAGTTCGTGTTGGAGGTGGAAGTGGAGGATGGAGTGGTGATGAGGATAGGGGAGGAGTCAAGGGTGTTGGAGGGAGAGGAAGGGAGAGCGGGAGAAAGGGGTGTGGTACTGTGGATGGAGGTGGATGGGGTAGGAAGGGAGGTGGATGGAGTAGAAGGAATGGTAAGGGTGGCGGCGGGATCAGGCGTTGCAGAGGAGTGGGGTGGTTGAGGCGTGGCAGAGGAGATCGTGTTGGAGGTGGAAGGGGAAGATGGAGTGGTGATGAGGATAGGGGAGGAGTCAAGTGTGGTGGAGGGAGAAGAGGGAGTGGGAGTGGATGAGGTAGCAAGGGAGGTGGATGGGGCGGAAGGAATAGTAAGGATGGAGGCGGGTTCAGGCGAGGCAGAGGAGGAGGAGGAGGTATGTAATTGGGTCAGAACGTCAGAATATGAGTTTGAGGAGGAGGAAGCTGGAGTAGGAAGGGCGGGGAAAGAAGAAGAAGAAGAAGAAGAATGAGGGGTAGGGAGTTGAGGGAAGGCCATCATGGTGTCCCAGATCAACGCATTGGAGCGTTGTAGATCCTCGTTGGTTGTTTGTAGTGCCTGAATACGTAAGTCTAAGACACAGTACCTACACATCGAGTCGCTGGCTTGGTAATGAATCGCAGCATATTTCTTTGAACAATTACAGCAATTGAAATAGTTGGACGGCATGATTACTTCTTTTTTTAATTTTTATTTACTGTTGCAAGACGATATAATTGTGTGCTTTACAGTTAAGATGAATTTTGTATCCGCGTGGACTAAGGTCAACACCTGGAAGGAGGCGGCTTTAAATCGGTCGAGTCACGCGGGAGAGTTTGAGGTGTGGCGTCTATGAGGGCCCACACGTGTTTTCCCTCCGGGATTAAAATTCTCTGGGGGATTAAACTTTTCCTCCTTTTCAAAACAGGTGTGCTGGTATACGGGTCAAGCTTTGTACTTCTACGTTAGTGACAGATTTTCTACGTTAGTTAGACACAAGAAGCTCACTGTCTTTCACTGGGTGCTGTGTTAGGTCGTGTAGTTGTAATCCTACTGAGGAAAGACAGGAAACACAAAAAAAGTCGATATATAACTTAACCGCTCAGCTCAGCAGGGAAGTCCTCTCACTGTAAGGTAATCCTCGCAACACTTCAAACACTAGTTAGACGCGTCACAGCACTGAGTTAGACGTTAATTAATTAAGTTGAGTGGTGCTAAATCAGAAAAGTAAACAAGCACAGTTAGTCGTTCGATTTCTGAGAAGGCGTACGGGCCTATTTAAGTAACGGTTAATTAAAAACGTGGATGAACGGATTTCAAAAGTTGTGACGTTAAAATGTAACACACGGAGTCGATTCACACACAAAATAACAAGTGTCGTTTCACCAGACGAGGTGAAAAGCAAGGTTAAGGTTTGATGCCGCAGCAGCAGCAAGGTCAACGTCTGTCCCTTTGAGGAGGAGGCGGCGGGGGTGTCGTGCGTGGGAAAGGAGGAGGCGGCGGCGAAGTTGGCGTGCAATGGACTGAAGGATTAGTTGGCAGGTTTGCCGTCCGAGAAACAGGAAGAAGCGATGACGGGGGTTGCGTACGAAGGACAGGAGGAGGCGGTGGCTGGGTCGTCGTGCGAGGGACAGGAGGAGGCGGTGGCGAGGATGGTGTACGAATGACTGAAGGAGGCGGTGGTGCGGTCGGCGTGCGAGAGACCGGAGGAGGCGGCGGCGGTGGTGGCATGCAAAGGACAATAATAGGCGGCGGCGGGGTTGGCGTGCGAGGGACAGGAGGAGGCGGTGGTGGGGGTGGCGTGCGAGGAACCATATGAGGCGGTGGCGGGGTTAGCGTGCGAGGAGGCGGCAGCGTGGGTGGCGTTCGAAAAACAGGGGAGGCGGAGGCGGGGGTGGAGTGCGAGAGTCAGGAGGAGTCGCTGGCAGGGTTGGCGTGCGAGGGACAGGAGGAGACGGCTGCGGGGATGGCGTGCGAGAGACAGGAGGAGCCCATGGCGTGGGTGGTGTGCGAGGAACAGGAGGAGGTGTTGTCGGGAGTGGCGTGCGAAGGACAGGAGGAGACTGTGGCTGGGGTATCGTGCGAGGGAAAGGAAGAGGGTGCAATTAGTTTAACGTCGGTGGCAGTAAAAACATTCGAGTCTATTATAGATGAAAATATCCGTGACCACCTAGTCCTAGAGAAACAGCCTGATCAATGGCCCCCACCTTGGGTTCATTAATCAAGGCTAGATCTTGTCTGACTTTATTTTTTTATTTTTTTTACAAAAAGTGGCAAATACGTAAGGACGACAGTTATGATATTGTATATCTTAATTTTAGTAAAGCATTCGACAAAGAACCTCACCAATAACTTTGACAACAATTAAAGCCTACGCGTTTGAAGGTAGATGGATCATGGTGTGGTTCAGTGACAGGAAGCAGAGTTCTGGGTTCAGGTAGTACATGGGGATAATGGGATTGGGTTCGAGGTACTAAGTCTGATGCAAATATCACGATACTTTGGGTGGAGCAGGTGCGGGAATTCCCTACCCGGCAGCATTGTCGCTTCAACCACAACAAGGCATACAATTTCATATGTTGGTTGTTTAGTATTTGATATAGTTTTTAAATTTTTGTATATGGTAAAACAAGTCTATATTATGTTGTGAATGTATCAAATTTTAGGATAGTAACGATGATTTATGTATGGAAATGAATTCAACCGTGTGCTACCCAGCGACGTTGTCATGTCTATGGTCAAGGTCACCGGGTGACCCCCTGTGGACCTCGGGTTGCCCCGGGCCATTATTCCCTGGTAGAGAGGAAGCGGGTGAGAGAGGGGGAGGGAAGGTAGCGGTAGCCAAGGTCCAGCCCATGAGACAGATGCAAGGATTTCTTGACAACATTTTATCAGTGTCTTTTTACCGATACCCTCGCTACACTTGACCCGATAAAAAAAAGTTCTATTTTGTGAGCTTTGTTCTCCGTTCATTTTGCAATTGGCAAGGAACCTATAATATGGCCCCTCGGGCCAAATTTGTGGCTTTACCGTGTAGCAGCGACGGGCCAAATTTGTGCCATGATATAGACCCCCAAAAAATAGATGATGCATAAACCGATCACAAAACGCTTTGGTATATATTATGAAATGATTTGTGTGAGTGATGATTTTTTTCTCATTTTTCTCGCTCAGAAGGACCATTAAGAAACATGATCCCTGTGGCTACAGGGTTAATAGTCCATTCATATCCTTGTGTATCCGTGTTATTTCCTTCACCTCGTTCTCCACTGCTCTCCCTCTCTCTCTGTCCCATTCCCGGTCTCCCTCAATCCTCTCTCTCACCTCCCAACCCTCCGTCCCTCCCAGCCACTGTCACTCCCTTAATCCCATAATCGTCACTCCCTTAATCCCCATAATCCTTAGATCGCGATATTATTGACAATTAGTCCCGTTCTAATGCGTTTACAAACCCAACTCATTAATCGATTCCTACTTTAATCTCTCTCTCTCTCTCTCTCTCTCTCTCTCTCTCTCTCTCTCTCTCTCTCTCTCTCTCTCTCTCTCTCTCTCTCTCTCTCTCTCTCTCTCTCAAGATTAAGTAATATGTATAGTGTTTTGATGTGTTTCTGTTAATATTTTTGAAACTATGAGGTTTGTGGAGAAACGAGAGGGAGGAGGAAGTGGAGGTGGAGGTGGAGGTGGAAGTGGAGGTGGAGATGGAGAAGGAGGAGGAGGTGAAGGTGGAGGTGGAAGTGGAGGTGGAGAAGGAGAAGGAGGAGGAGGTGAAGGTGGAGGAGGAGGTAACTTTATTCTCTTACAGTCCTCATATAAGGCAACCACGAGGTCTGTTTTTTTTTTCTTTTTAAAGGAGGAGGAGGAGGAACAAAGAAACACAAAGAGAGAACAAACAGCAGCAGGCCTGCTGTTTGAAAAGAGTTACACAGAAGAAGGTATTGAAAAGAGTTACACAGAAGAAGGTATTGAAAAGAGTTACACAGAAGAAGGTATTGAAAAGAGTAACACAGAAGAAGGTATTGAAAAGAGTTACACAGAAGAAGGTATTGAAAAGGGTTACACAGAAGAAGGTATTGAAAAGAGTTACACAGAAGAAGGTATTGAAAAGAGTTACACAGAAGAAGGTATTGAAAAGAGTTACACAGAAGAAGGAATTGAAAAGAGTAACACAGAAGAAGGTATTGAAAAGAGTTACACAGAAGAAGGAATTTGAAAAGAGTAACACAGAAGAAGGTATTGAAAAGAGTTACACAGAAGAAGGAATTTGAAAAGAGTAACACAAGAAGAAGGAATTTGAAGATAAATTACAAAAGAAGAAGAAATGTGAAGTAACACCGGAAGGAAAATGCAGAGAAGTAACACTAGAAAAATGAAAATGGAAATGAAAAGAATCATCCACCTTTCGGCCCAAACCAACATCACAAAATTATGGGCGAGTCTCTTCTGGGAGGAAAGCGGCTCGTTCAGACCCAGGAACACCAGAAAGGATGATAGAAACATCAAGAAAAGGAAAACAAAAAAGTCATCCACCTTTCGGACCCTGGGGCCGCAGGGTGGGTGACGGGTGAGTCTCCTCTGGGGAGAAGGAGGCTAACCCACACAGTCAAGATAGAGGATAGAGAAAGGAAATTAAATCATTGAGAAAAGAAAATGAAATTACAATATCAAGAAAATAACTAAAAAGTCATCGAGCTTTCGGCCCCTGGGGCCGCAGGGCGGGTGACGGGTGAGTCTTCTGGGGAGGAGGAGGCTCATCCACAGCCAGCAACACCAACAGAAAGAAAAGAAAAGAAAACATCAAGAGAAAAGAAAAGAAAACATCAAGAGAAAAGAACAGAAAAGGAAAAGAAATGAAAAGAACAAAGTAAACAAAGCAAAACAAGACAAAACAAAAACAAAACAAAATAAAACAAATTAAAACAACATAATAAATAAATAAATAAACAACCCTATAACGAACAATATAATTTAGCTACTGGGACTGCTCAAACGATCGAGATCAGCTTGGAAGTGTTCTTTATCCGTTGTCGTAGTGACTCTGCTGGCTATGTTTGTATCGTCGGCAAATTTCGATATTTTACACGATAGCCCCTCGTCAATGTCATTTACGTACACTAAAAACAGAACAGGTCCCAACATCGACCCCTGTGGAACACCGGTTTTGACATCTCGCCAGTCAGATAACATAAGAACATAAGAACATTGGAATCTGCAAGAGGCTGGTAGGCCTATACAAGGCAGTTCCTTTGACCCTAAACTCCCGTGTATCTAACCCCACCTAGTATCGCTGTCCATGAATTTATCTCATCTATTTTTTAATGTGACAATTGTATTGGCACTCACCACATGACTGCTAAGCCTATTCCACTCATTCACAACCCTGTTGGTAAACAAATTTTTGCCTATGTCCCTGTTAAATTTGAATTTATCCAGTTTAAACCCATTACTTCGTGTCCTACCCGGTTCTCTTACCAACAAAACCTTATGAATATCTCCCTTATTAAAGCCCTTCATCCATTTATAAACCTCGATCATGTCTCCACGCACCCTTTGCCTTTCTAGAGAATGCAAGTTTAACTGTTTGAGTCTTTCCTCGTATGGCAAGTTTCTCAACCCCTGAATCATCTTAGTCATCCTCCTCTGCACTGATTCTAACATTTTGATATCCATTCTATAGTAAGGTGACCAGGGCCCGTATCCTCGAGAGCTATTAACTTTTACTCTTAAAGTTACTATCAAAGTTAATAGTTTCAAATTATTAAGAGTAAAAGCTATCCTCGTCAACTTTGAGTGTAGGTATTAGCAAATCCTGGCTACTATTATCTTCTTCTTCTTCTTCTTTATGGCGGGCTCGTTGCTAAGGACGCCTCCGTGCAAAACGTAAACATCCGACATGAATTAAGTATATATTTCAAAAGAATAATAAAGAAAAGATGTATAAATGTACAACAGAAACATAATAAATGGCAAACACAAGAAAATACTGAGTTTTGTGGCAGATAGAAGCAGCCTCAAAGGCTGCTTTTACTCCGTCACTCGTCAATGCCCGTATCTCCCCTCCTGCGTCACGACTTGCTCTGCTGAAATTACCGCACCATAACCACGTCATCTGCCCCAATGAGCACATCTACGGGCCGGAGAACCAGCGCAGAAAAGGAGTAAGTTTAATTGGTCGCCAGATTAAACGGTCTTCTTACATCAAATTTAAGAAAAAAGACGTATAATCAGAGGGTGTTATGGGAAGAGTATCACCCCTGAGGATAAGAAGAGAGCGTGGACTGAAGTGGCAGAAGCTGTAACAAGGTTAGTAATCATATATTCATGGTTCAATTAGCTTACAAACTAACCTAACCTAATCAAGTGGGTATTTTTTGCAAAATAACACAACCACTGACCTTCCAAACAGAACATACCTTTTTATTCTGTATCTGAATAGTTTCATTATGACCATTTCTGCCACAACCCCCTCTCCCTCAACAACCTAACATAACTAAACCTAACCATGCCAAACCTGCCCCGTCCTACCGAGCACATCCTAACTTAACATGCCAAGTTTGTTGGGGGGGAAGAGGGGGTTGGTATAGATAGTTAAGGCATATTTGCACTGTTTTTATTCATTTTTTTTATTTGTTTATTATTTTTTTTTATGGGGGGGGGGGATGCTAGGCATGCCAGACTATGGACACTTTTACAAGAACTTTATGTCAAGACTATATGGGAATAAGTATGTTTCATGAGAATGGTAAAGTAAGATAAAAATACGATATTTATAGCATTGGTCAAACAGATTATAGTGATATAGTGTTAGATTGGAATGTACTCAGGATAATGAAATTAAGGTTAATGCTTTTTTTTTGTTGTTACATAGCCTATTCACATATTCATGATACAAAAAGTAACTTGCAAAATAACCTAACCTCGTCAAATGGGTATTTTTGTATACGAACACAACCACTGAGTTTCCAAACAGAACATACTTTTTACTACTGTTCCACGTGAATAGTATCATTATGACCATTTATGCTGCAACCCCCGCTCCCTTAATAATCTAACATAACTAAACCAACTCCTGCTAAACCTGTCCTACCTAACACGTCCTAACCTAACATGGAAGGTCCCCAAGTTTGTAAGGGTGGAAAGGGGGTTAGTATAAGAGAGTTAAGTCATATTTACCTGTTATTTTATCTATTCTTTATTTATATATATATTTTTTTTTGGGGGGGGTGTTGGGCATGCCAGACTCTGAACACTCTTACAAGTATTTTATGTTCAGACTATATCGGAATAGGTAGATTTGATGAGAATGGAAAAGTAAGATTAAAATATTATTTTGATAGCATTGGTAAAACAGTTTATGGTGATATAATGTTAGGTTAGAATTATTCAAAAGAATGAATTGAATTTTTTTTGTATAGCTGTATTGTGTAATATCATCCTACTTAGAGAAGCATTTTAGAAAAGTAGGTAATGATAAGTAGTATTTATGGCCATGTTCATAACAACAAAAAAGTTAATGTCTTATGATGCATGGAAATAAAATACCGGTACTGATTTAGCTTTCCATAACAGCATGTACTAAATGTTATTAGAGAAGGTATGGGAAATAAATAGCATGCCATAGTGAAACTATTAAGAAACTCGCTTCACATTTATACCCTGACAGTGCCTTCCCTGGGAGTGGATCCCATACGCAGGATGACTGAGAGGCGTTGGTACAACGTACAACAAAAATCAAAGCCTCACATTGCCAAGTACAAGAATGAGCAGCGGCAGACTGGTACTTTTTTTGAGTTGTTATGTCTTTAAATGTAAAACTTATATTATTTTTTTACGTGCTCAAAGAATGCAGCTATACTGGCCACAATGCCTTTATTTTAGCTTAAAGTTAATAAGCTCATAGCAGTGAACTGCATATTTGATATAGATATTTTTTTTTAATGTTCATTTGTCAATGACTATCAATCTATCTAAATACCTTGGCTGTCTTCTCCCAATGAAGGGTGGTAGCAATGACAGGCACACACTCACTCACACATTCACACTCATGTACACCACTCTCTCAGCTGCACAGCCCCTGAGGGAGTAAAAAAAGGCCCTCACTGCCCTCACTGTACGGGGGATTAGCTGCACAGTTCAGACAGGGAACTTCCACACCAAGGCTTCACAGCATACACTGGTTTACCCCTGCCCCTTCATAACAATGACATTTCCCCCCAGCACCTGAGTGCCTCACATGTGCGGCACCACAGATGCGCAGGCGCCTTCCTAACTATGACATTAACTGTGGTAGATAAACTGGTGTATGACGTCATAGGCTGGTCGTCTCATGTTTTTTTTTTCTTTTTTCCTTTTCTTTCTTTTTTACGTCTTGGCCTATTGCACCGGTTGGCTTCTTCCCGGTGGATCCTGATGGTCGGTCCAAGGCTTCTTCCCGGTGGGTCCTGATGGTCGGCCCAGCCCGTTCTGGCGCAGGCGAGTGTTTATAGTGGCGCCATCCTGCATTGGCTCATGCTGCCCTCCCGGAGCTCATCTTAATTCCTAGAATCTAGAGTCCGGGTTGATAGGTGGTCTTCTGGACAGCATGTGGGTAGTTTTAAGCCACTCGGCGGCGGCTGAAAAATCCCAGCTTGGTGGCACCGGTCGGGGATTGAACTCGCGTCCTCCTGAACGCGGGGCCGTCTTGCTATCTGTTCAGCCACCGCCTACCCATGTTTTTGAAGGGGTACCAGAGCCATTCAGCATTGACACAGCTGATGATGTGCTAGGGATAGGACAGCAGCAGCAGTCAAGCAGCAGTGATATATTGATGGCCTGTATGTTTTTGGCAAAAAACTTTAAAATGTTCATTAAAACAATTTATTAATAACTCTTAAATTCATATTCTTTGTAGATACATACTTTATCAGTCAATTACTTTACAACCAATAACAAATAGTGGAATACTTATGTTAATAAGTAATATTTCACCTTTATGACCCTTTTTCTTCAACTACCTATTTGAATTACATTCATTAATCATGACGAATATATGGCCCTTTTTTTCAGCCCTGCTGCTGTATTGCTAGAGACCATCCCTGCGCATTGTTCATTACTTGTGGAAAAGATACCATCAGCAGCTCCGGCAACAGCCACTGCTTCAACATCTGCTGTCCCTATGACACCTGCAACTGCTTCATCATCTGCTGGCCCAATGGCACCTGCCTCTGCAAGGGATGACAATGAAGCTGCTCCACCTAAGTCACCACCTACTTCATCGGAGTTAAGAGATGCCTTTCATAGGGCAGCAGCATAATTTTTCGATGCTGGGGCTGAATATTACTGCCTCAAGGCTATGATTTTGTCACTATTTTTTTTATTACTGAGGAGATTAGGGTGGAAGGAGTGACAAAAAATCTCTGCTGTTTTTCGACACACATGGTTAGCAAATTCATTCAAAGTAAAAAATTGACCAGAAAAAGAATTGTGTGCCATTGTGAGTGGGTTCACTTGAGATTGGGCGCCAATACGCCTCCGTGGTCTAGTGGTCAGCGTACCTGGCTTCTACTCCGCGGGCCCGGGTTTGAATGCTGGCCAGAGCAGTCGGCGTGCAGCTCACCCAGCTGTTCATCCTCCCTCTCGGGCTGGTCGATAAATGGGTACCTGGGGAAACCTGGGGAAACTGTGGTAACCTGGATGTCACACTGGCCCTAAGTCCCGGGGTAATGGGCTCCCTCCCACCACAGGGTCAAGGGCCAATGTTACGGAGATGAGCACCGAGACCACGTGCTGCTACAGTCGTTGGTGTTACAAGATACTTTGTTACAATCAGGGGCGTCATTTGGACTTCAAAAGTGGGAGGGACTTTAGGGCAGACAGTTTTATAAAAAAAAAAAAAAAATATATATATATATATATATATATATATATATATATATATATATATATATATATATATATATATATATATATATATATATATATATATATATATATATATATATATATATATATATATATATATATATATATATATATATATATACCATCATTAGCTTATAGCACGGTTAGGCACCGATCATATTAGCATTTTATGTAGTCTGTGATGCAGGAAGGATATTCATTAGCACCTAATTAGACTCATGTTGCTCTCTAGTGCTCTCTGATTCACTCACAATTAAAGATATAGTACCTATATGGTAGCATTGAGTAATCTTAGGTCACTTGGTAAAGTGTTCACCTAAGTGCGACCCAAGCAGACAACATAAACCTAAGCGTGTTTGCAAGCTGAGTGCTAAGGCATAATAATAAAAGATGCTGAAAACTGGATTCCACTACTTTATTGAATACATGAGTAATTTTATACTGAATTTGTAATGAAGCCGAGATAAAAAAGCTATGTTTTTCAGTGGTCATACCATTATCTCATGAAAATAAATAGGTTAACATATATAATTTATAACTACGTATCTTGTTATGACTATTGCACGTTAATACCATAGTTTTGAATCCAATGATGAATATCTTCAAGCAAGACACAAATAGCAACAGATTGGTCACCAATTCACTCATTAAACACAATACTAAAGAAAAGTATACACTGAATTCGCAATAAAGTTGTTTTTCCTGTTCGAACTTTGTAAACAGAAACCAAGTAACCTCGTTTTACTTCACTCATAAGTCATGATGTACGCGATGTGGTCGCCTCGATCTTTCGTTCCTCCTCCCTTACACTCGCAGACGTCACTAACAAGCTTTCTTACCACCATTATCTCCATACGAATGACCGGCAGGAGTAATTTGTTTTTTCTAACTCGATTTTAAAGCACAATAATAATTATAAATCATATTTTAAATTATATTTTAATACAATTCTAATGTTATCTTTTTTTTATGCATGTGTGTACCTTTCTGCTACAAATAAAAGTTTTTTCCTCATGTTTCGTTTTAATCAAATATTTTACATTTTAATCAATAACAAAGGCATCAAACACTAATTGTATGTTCAAGTTATGTAAGTTTTTTTTTTTCTGTTCCCATAAACTACTTCGTTTTCCTTTGGTGCTATTATTTTCACATGGGTGCAGTCTATCACTCCCACAACACCGGGAAAATGTGCAAGTTGGTAAAATTCTGCTTGCTCTTCACGGATCTCCGCCCTATCAAGGGAAACTGGATAAACCTCCCGACTACCTACGGGGCACTGAGGGCGGCCAGAGTTTCCACAATCACCCTGCTTGCACTACTCTGGCTTACCCCAAACTCATCACTTGAACACTGCTGCATTTTTCCTGTAGTCAAGTCTCTTTAAGTCAAAATCACTTTCAACCCCGGGGTGAGGGAATGCTCCCTCTGAACTGGATCTTGTAGCTCTATTCTCACCAAATCAGCCACATATTTCATTCCTGCACGGTCTAATATGTATCTCTTGACAAGTTCACTATCGATATACAGTTCCAAAGAGTCCTTTCCAACTCTAAAATTGCGGAGGTGGGCTGGGCGAGGAACTCCGGCGGCCATGTTGATATGGGTCTGGGTCTAGGATTTACTATTAACTTTCCTATTAAGGGTTTGGAAGTCCTCGCCAGCACTCCCAAGTTAATACCGAAGTTAATATTAGGTACTAGGCTAATAGTTGGTGAGGATACACTTTGAGAGGGAAGTTAATAGTAAAGTTGAAAGTTAATACCAAGTTTAGTATTAATAGTTGACGAAGATGCGGCCTCTGGTCTCTGGCTCTCTACCCCTCTCCTACCCAACCACTCCCTTCCGGGCCTTTCCCACCGTTGCCCATCCACTCCTAGCCCTCTCCCCTTACCCATCGTCTTCCAAGCCACCTCCCCTGGACCCCTACCCAATAGAGTTCCCCCACCCTTCCGGTACACCGCAGCCGCTCCACGTTTCCCCTTTCCCTGCTCAATAGCGAAATGTTGTCGCTCGTTTGTAGGTCTTCACTTTATTGAAGCTTATAATTGCTAATTTCCCCATGACCTGCAGTTTATGTAAGAAGTGTTTTGATTACGACTCTATCCGGAAGGTTACAGTATATACACAACCTAATCAGTGTTATCAGTCTGTAAAATATATTAATTACTATGCGTATTCACATTGCAGGCAATACGAGGCCCTCATCACACATTGCCCATCTAATGTGGCCCTGCCAGCCAAAAAGGTTGAGCACCACTGTTGTTGGACATACTGGTGAGAATAAGAAAGAAATATCAACCAATGCACCACGGACAGAGGAATGATGGATGACATCACAGTGGGTCGCCCTGGTCTTCTCTCCCGTGTGCCACGGCACAGGTTAGGTATGTGTAGGTTTGACTTGGTTAGGCAATGAAATGAATTCGTTAGTTATATTTGTTTTTTGGCAAATACATGATAAACTTCATTATTTGCGGGCTTTATAGACACAGTATAGTGTTTAAATTTTCGTTGGAAAAGAAAATTGTCTTGAGGAACCATGCTGCTGATTGATAACGCAAGTATGTTATTCTACATAATGCCTAACCTGCATGTATGTTATACTGATTGTCTAATAAATATTATAATCTCAAACGAAAATGACGGAAGAGTAACATGTTAAAGCGTACTACATTATGCAGATGCATTTAAGAATCCCCATTTAGGCACTATGGGAGAGTATGCATATAAGAAACATAAGGAAGCTTAACCTCAATAAAATAGCAAAATAGATAAACAAATTAATGTACATTAACCTCAATATTCTTGAGTTGTTTCTGCAATGAGTTATGAAATGTCTCCGGTGGTGTCTACATTGGTATATCAGATAGTGCCATCGATTGTGTCATCAGGGGTGTCTTCAGTTGTCTTCAATTGCGTTTAAAGTGGTGTCCACAGTTGTGTTTCAAATGATTTCCCTAGATGTGTCTTCCGTGGTATTTTCAGTTGAGTCTTTAGTTGTGTTTTTAGTAGTGTAATTAGTGTTGTCCCCAGTGGAATCTTTAAGTGACTTCTTCAGTTGTGATTTCAACTCAGTCCTAAGATGTATTTCCAATTGTGTCCTTTGCGGTTTTTAGTGGAGTCGTCAAAAAATGTCTTCAGTGGAGGTTTCAGTCTCAAGTGTAGGTTTGATAGGAGCCGTCAGTTGTATCATCCGTGGAGATTTCAGTAAAGACGTCAGCTGTGTCTTCCGTGGATGTTTCAGTGGAGCTGTCAGTTTTCTCTTTAAGTGGAGTTTTCAGTGAAACTATTAGACGTGTCTTCAGTGGAGTTTCAGTTGAGCCGTCAGTTGTGCCTTTAGTGGATGTTTCAGTTGAGCCGTCAGTTGAATCTTCCGTGGAGGTTTCAGTGGAGCTATCAATTGTGACTTCCGTGGAAGTTTCAGTGGAGCCGTCAGGTGTGTCTTCAGGAAAGGTTTCAGTGGAGCCGTCAGTTGTGTGTGACTTCAGTGGATGTTTCAGTGGAGCTGTCAATTGTGTCTTAAGTTGTGTCTTCAGTTGTGTCCTCAACTGTGTCCTCAGTTGTGTCTTCATTTGTGTCTTCAGTTGTGTCATCAGTTGCGTCCTCAGTTGTGTCTTCAGTTGTGTCTTCAGTGGTGTGTTCAGTTGTGTCTTCAGTTGTGTCTTCAGTTGTGTCTTCAGTGGTGTCTTCAGTTGTGTCCTTAGTTGTGTCTTCAGGTGTGTCTTCAGTTGTGTCCTCAGTTGTGTCCTCAGGTGTGTCTTCAGTTGTGTCTTCAGTTGTGTCTTCAGTGGTGTCTTCAGTTGTGTCTTCAGTTGTGTCCTCAGTTATGTCCTCAGCTGTGTCTTCAGTTGTGTCTTCAGTTGTGTCTTCAGTTGTGTCAACAGTTGTGTCTTCAGTTGTGTCTTCAGTTGTGTCTTCAGTTATGTCCTCAGTTGTATCTTCAGTTGTGTCTTCAGTTGTGTCCTCAGTTGTTTCTTCAGTTGTGTCTTCAGTGGTGTCTTCAGTTGTGTCTTCAGTTGTGTCTTCAGTGGTGTCTTCAGTTGTGTCTTCAATTGTGTCCTCAGTTGTGTCTTCAGTTGTGTCTTCAGTGGTGTCTTCAGTTGTGTCTTCAGTTGTGTCCTCAGTTGTGTCCTGAGCTGTGTCTTCAGTTGTGTCTTCCGTTGTGTCTTCCGTTGTGTCTTCAGTTGTGTCTTCAGTTGTGTCTTCAGTGGTGTCAACAGTTGTGTCTTCCGTTGTGTCTTCAGTTGTGTCCACAATTGTGTCAACAGTTGTGTCTTCAGTTGTGTCTTCAGTTGTGTTCACAGTTGTGTCAACAGTGGTGTCTTCAGTTGTGTCTTCAGTTGTGTCTTCAGTTATGTCCTCAGTTGTATCTTCAGTTTGTGTCTTCAGTTGTGTCCTCAGTTGTGTCTTCAGTTGTGTCTTCAGTTGTGTCCACAGTTGTGTCTTCCGTTGTGTCTTCAGTTGTGTCTTCAGTGGTGTCTTCAGTGGTGTCTTCAGTTGTGTCCTCAGTTGTATCTTCAGTTGTGTCCTCAGTTGTGGCCGCAGTTGTGTCTTCAGTTGTGTCTTCAGTGGTGTCTTCAGTGGTGTCTTCAGTTGTGTCCTCAGTTGTGTCCTCAGTTGTGTCTTCAATTGTGGCTACAGTTGTGTCTTCAGTTGTGTTTTCAGTTGTGTCTTCAGTTGTGTCTTCAGTTGTGTCATCAGTTGTGTCCTCAGTTGTCTCTTCAGTTGTGTCTTCAGTTGTGTCTTCAGTTGTGTCCTCAGTTGTCTCTTCAGTTGTGGCTTCAGTTGTGTCTTCAGTTGTGTCTTCAGTGGTGTCTTCAGTTGTGTCTTCAGTTGTGTCCTCAGTGGTGTCTTCAGTTGTGTCTTCAGTTGTGTCTTCAGTTGTGTCCTCAGTTGTGTCTTCAGTGGTGTCTTCAGTGGTGTCTTCAGTTGTGTCTTCAGTTGTGTTTTCAGTTGTGTCTTCAGTGGTGTCCTCAGTTGTGTCTTCAGTTGTGTCCTCAGTGGTTTCTTCAGTTGTGTCTTCAGTTGTGTCTTCAGTTGTGTCTTCAGTGGTGTCTTCAGTTGTGTCCTCAGTTGTGTCTTCAGTTGTGTCTTCAGTTGTGTCCTCAGTGGTTTCTTCAGTGGTGGCTTCAGTTGTGTCTTCAGTTTTCTCTTCTGTGGTGTCTTCAGTGGTGTCTTCAGTTGTGTCCTCAGTTGTGTCTTCAGTTGTGTCCTCAGTTGTGTCTTCGGTTGTATCTTCAGTTGTGTCCTCGGTGGTGTCTTCAGTGGTATCTTCAGTTGTGTCTTCAGTTGTGTCCTCAGTTGTGTCCTCAGTGGTGTCTTCAGTTGTGTCTTCAGTTGTCTCTTCAGTGGTTTCTTCAGTGGTGTCTTCAGTTGTGTCTTCAGTTGTGTCTTCAGTTGTGTCCTCAGTTGTGTCTTCGGTTGTATCTTCAGTTGTGTCCTCGGTGGTGTCTTCAGTGGTATCTTCAGTTGTGTCTTCAGTTGTGTCCTCAGTTGTGTCCTCAGTGGTATCTTCAGCTGTGTCTTCAGTTGTGTCCTCAGTTGTCTCTTCAGTTGTGTCTTCAGTTGTGTCCTCAGTTGTCTCTTCAATGGTGTCTTCAGTTGTGTCTTCAGTTGTCTCTTCTGTGGTGTCTTCAGTGGTGTCTTCAGTTGTGTCCTCAGTTGTGTTTTCAGTTGTGTCCTCAGTTGTGTCTTCGGTTGTATCTTCAGTTGTGTCCTCAGTTGTGTCTTCAGTTGTGTCCTCAGTTGTGTCTTCGGTTGTATCTTCAGTTGTGTCCTCGGTGGTGTCTTCAGTGGTATCTTCAGTTGTGTCTTCAGTTGTGTCCTCAGTTGTGTCCTCAGTGGTGTCTTCAGTTGTGTCTTCAGTTGTCTCTTCAGTGGTTTCTTCAGTGGTGTCTTCAGTTGTGTCTTCAGTTGTGTCCTCAGTTGTATCTTCAGTGGTGTCCTCAGTTGTGTCTTCAGTGGTGTCTTCAGCTGTATCTTCAGTGTTGTCCTCAGTTGTGTCTTCAGTTGTATCTTCAGTTGTGTCCTCAGTTGTGTCTTCAGTGGTGTCTTCAGCTGTATCTTCAGTGGTGTCCTCAGTGGTGTCTTCAGTTGTATCTTCAGTGGTGTCCTCAGTTGTGTCTTCAGTGGTGTCTTCAGCTGTATCTTCAGTTGTGTCCTCAGTTGTGTCTTCAGTTGTATCTTCAGTGGTGTCCTCAGTTGTGTCTTCAGTGGTGTCTTCAGTTGTGTATTATGTGGTGTCTTCAGTTGTGTCCTCAGTTGTGTCTTCAGTGGTGTTTTCAGTTGTATCTTCAGCTGTGTCTTCAGTTGTGTCCTCAGTGGTGTCTTCTGTGGTGTCTTCAGTTGTGTTCTCAGTTGTGTCTTCAGTTGTGTCTTCAGTGGTGTCTTCAGTTGTGTCTTCAGTTGTGTCTTCAGTTGTGTCTTCAGTTGTGCCTTCAGTTGTGTCCTCAGTGGTGTCTTCAGTTGTGACTTCAGTTGTGTCTTCAGTTATGTCCTCAGTGGTGTTTTCAGTTGTGTCTTCAGTTGTGTCTTCAGTTGTGTCTTCAGTTGTGTCCTCAGTGGTGTCTTCAGTGGTGTCTTCAGTTGTGTCCTCAGTTGTGTCTTCAGTGGTGTCTTCAGTTGTATCTTCAGTTGTGTCCTCAGTTGTGTCCTCAGTTGTGTCTTCAGTGGTGTCTTCAGTTGTGTCCTCAGTTGTGTCTTCAGTTGTGTCCTCAGTTGTGTCTTCAGTTGTGGCCTCAGTGGTGTCTTCAGTGGTGTCTTCAGTTGTGGCTTCAGTGGTGTCCTCAGTTGTGTCCTCAGTTGTGTCCTCAGTTGTGTCCTCAGTTGTGTCTTCAGTGGTGCCCTCAGTTGTGTCCTCAGTTGTGTCTTCAGTTGTGTCCTCAGTTGTGTCTTCAGTGGTGTTTTCAGTTGTGTCTTCAGTTGCGTCCTCAGTTGTGTCCTCAGTTGTGTCTTCAGTTGTGTCCTCAGTTGTGTCTTCAGTGGTGTTTTCAGTTGTGTCTTCAGTTGTGTCCTCAGTGGTGTCTTCAGTGGTGTCCTCAGTTTTGTCCTCAGTTGTGTCTTCAGTTGTGTCCTCAGTTGTGTCTTCAGTTGTGTCCTCAGTTGTGTCTTCAGTGGTGTTTTCAGTTGTGTCTTCAGTTGTGTCGTCAGTGGTGTCTTCAGTTGTGTCTTCAGTTGTGTCTTCACTTGTGGCTTCAGTTGTGTCTTCAGTTATGTTTTCATTGCTCTCTTCACAAGTAATTTCGCTGGAATCTTCACTAGAGTCGCTACTCTCATTGCATTTAACATCATTATCGCATCCAGAGTTGTGGTTCCCAGAGGACTCGGAGTTTTTTGATTCATGTGAGTCGGAGATGCTCAGCATTATTTCAATTGATATGCTGTGTCCGTGGGAGGAGTTATGGTTTACACAGTCTTCGCATGTGAAATTTTTGTGATGCCTTTTGTTTTCCACAGGTCCATGAACACCCGTCCTGTGAGAAGTAAAATTTGATAAAACAACATTCTCGTTTAGTTGCAGCAGATGAACTCTGTTTTTTTTTTTTCTAATATATGATGCGAATTATGTATGAGTCTTCCTTTAATTATATGTCTGCTGTATAATATCTTTATCCATATCTTGATGTTACAATACATTAGCTAGTTATTGTATAGAAAGAAAAACAGATGTCTCTAATCGAGGAATGTGAAAATAAATGTTTGTTTTGACATACTTTTAAGATAACATATGAGACATGACCCGACAAGCTCGTTATCAATAACATGGCACTTCTACCGAAACGCGTATGAAAACTATAATAATTATATGTCAATTAAGCGTGTTTTTTTTTTATTATTTAAAATATTGTCATGTTTTTTTATTTTTTATTTTTTTTGTATACGTCGCGGATTATTGCGCTGTTAGGCTTTTTACTGGTAGGGCCTGATGGTCGGCCCAGTCCGTTGTGGCGCTGACGAGTGTTTATAGTGGCGCCATCTTTTTTGGGCTCATACTGTCCCCCGGAGCGCATCTCTTAGCCTCTCTTTGGAGAGGTAGGCCTAATCTGGAGTTTGGGTTGTTAGGTGGTCTTCAGGGCAGCATGTGGGTAGTCTTAGGCCACTCGGCGTTAACTGTAAAATCCCAGCCGTTTGATGGCCAGGATTCGAACCCGCGTCTCTCCTGGATCTTCCGGACGCCGCGCCGGCACGCTAACCACTCAGCCACTGCCTTCCCAATGAGTTAATATAAGGTATAATACTGTTTCCCGATGACATAATTATACACATAGAGTAGACATATATAGTGAAGTAAAAACTGCCGTCGGCAGCTCCGCCTCTCCTGATGGGCCGACCTCCCATAACAAATCTCGCTTCAGCTCATTCCTTCGCTGCCCATCATTGGTTCGACTACTCTTTCCTGCCCATGCTGGTCATCGACTCTTTCTCCATGGTAAGTCAACTGCCCTTCGTATATGACCTTGTAATATATATATCATCATTTGCTGATTCCTGCCATTAAAAGAGTTACTAGTAAAATGAGGAGTAAAATGGAAAAATACCCCCCCCAAAAATGTAATACATATAGCGTCATGTGTACATGACTGTATGACTGTATGTTCTACTGTATGTGCGAACAACGCGAAGACGTGAGAGAAAACACTGGGCAGCGGGTAGCGGGCGGTGATCAGCCGCTCCGCGCGCTGGGTGTGGCTTGCTTATCTTCGTGCGATTCGCTCACATAAACTATTGTGTAAAACTGTTCATATAGTTAAAATACAGCACAGCATTTTCATGTCCCTGTGAGAGAGAGAACTAAAGTGAACTAAAGTGAACTTATAACGGCTACCGCTCGGCCACAACATAATCCACATCACTTAACTTAAAGGGCTATTCTGTTATCTCACCTACTACAATCCTCTTGTGAAGCAGACAACGGGAACACCGGCCCTGTGACGAGTGAGATAACAGTTCGCGCCTTAAACTTAACACATAAAACTAACTTGGGTAGGCGGTGGCCGAACTGATAGCGTACTGGGCCTACATTCACCGCGTGATGGACGACGCGGGTTCGAATCCCTCGGATTTTTCAGTCACCGCCGAGTGGCTTAAAACTACCCACATGCTGTCCTGAAGACCACCCATCAACTCGGACTCTAGAGGAAGCCGTCCAAGCGAATCAAGAACGAGTTCCGGGGGGCAGCATGAGCCACTGCAAGATGACGCCACTATAAACACTCGCCTGCGCCAGAACGGGCTGGGCCGACCATCAGGTCCCACCTGGAAGAAGCCTTGGGCCGACCATCAGGCCCCACCAGGAAGATGCCTACCGGCGCAATAGGAAACAACGTAAAAAAAAAAAAAAATAAAAATAAAAAAAAACTTTAAAAAGTAAATACTTTAAAAACGGGTAACAGCCTGGCTCTTTCCCGCCCCACTCCGCACTATCAAAGATAGGTGGAGTGTGTGTGCGTGTGTGTGTTTGTGTGTGTTCTTGTGTGTGTGTGTGTGTGTGTGTGTGTGTGTGTGTGTGTGTGTGTGTGTGTGTGTGTGTGTGGTTTATTGCGCCAAAGTTGTGTTGTTTCGTAACTGTCGCTACTCTGCCACCTCAACCCCGCCCTATTCTGCACTATCTACGATAGATGAAGTGTGTGTGTGTGTGTGTGTGTGTGTGTGTGTGTGTGTGTGTGTGTGTGTGTGTGTGTGTGTGTGTGTGTGTGTGTTTACAGCAGAGGAGTCAGTTCAAGGGCATCAAAAAGGTAACAGATGTGAAAAAAAGCCCGCTACTTACTGGTCCCGAACAGAGGTCAAAGAAGTGTCCAAAAACAGAGGTCAATTTCGGGAGGAGAGGTGTCCTGATACCCTCCTCTTGAAAAAGTTCAAGTTGTAGGCAGGGGGAAATACAGATGAAGGAAGATTTTTCCAGAGTTTACCAGCGTGAGGGATTAAAAAGTGAAGATGCTGGTTAACTCTTGCGTCAGAGATTTGGACAGTAAAGCGATGAGCTTGAGTAGAAAGTCGTGTGTTGCGAGGCCACGGGAGGGGGGGAGGCATGCAGTTAGTAAGTACAGAAGAGCAGTCACCATGAAAATATCGATAGAAGATAGAAAGAGAGGCAACATGGCGGCGAAATTTAAGAGGTAGAAGACTATCAGTAAAAGGAGGAGAGTTGATGAGACGAAGAGCCTTAGACTCCACTCTGTCCAAGAGAGCTGTGTGAGTGGAGCCCCTCCACACGTGAGATGCATGCTCCATACGAGGGCGGACAAGGCCCCTGTAAATGGATAGCAACTGTGCGGGGGAGAAGAACTGGCGGAGACGGTACAGAACGCCCAGCCTCGAGAAAGCTGATTTAGCGAGAGAGGAGATATGAAGTTTCCAGTTGAGATTTTGAGATAAGGATAGACCGAGGATGTTTAGTGTTCAAGAAGGTGACAGCTGAGTGTTGTCAAAGAATAGGGGATAGTTATTTGGAAGATTGTGTCGAGTGGATAGGTGGAGAGACTGTGTTTTTGAGACGTTGAAGGACACCAAGTTGTTCTTGCCCCAGTCGGAAATAATAGAAAGGTCTGAGGCTAAGCGTTCTGCCGCCTCCATCCTGGAATCATTTAGTTCCTGTTGGGTGGGTCTTCTATTAAAAGAAGTTGAGTAATGCAGAGTACAGTCATCGGCGTAAGAATGGACAGGACAGTTCTTTTTGGAAAGATCATCAATGAACAACAGAAAGAGAGTGGGAGATAGGACAGAACCCTGTGGAACACCACTATTAATAGGTTTAGGAGAAGAGCAGTGACCGTCTACCACAGCAGAAATAGAACGGTCAGAGAGGAAGCTTGAGATAAAGGTACAGAGAAGGATAGAAACCGTAGGAGGGTAGTTTGGAAAGCAAGATTTGTGCCAGACTCTATCAAAGGCTTTTGATATGTCCAGCGCAATAGCAAAGGTTTCACCGAAGCGGCTAAGAGAGGATGACCAAAAGTCAGTTAGGAAGGGAAGATCACCAGTAGAACGCCCCTTGCGGAACCCATACTGGCGATCAGATAGAATGTGTAGATGTGGGTGTGTACATTGGCGCCAAAGGTTTTCCCGCCACACTCTGCACCATCAACAATAGGTGGAAGGTATGTGTGTGTGTGTGTGTGTGTGTGTGTGTGTGTGTGTGTGTGTGTGTGTGTGGTTTATTGCGCCGAAGGTGCGTTGTCTCGTAGCTGTCGCTATTCAACCCCTCCTCACCCGCCCCATTCTGCACTATCAAAGATAAGTGGAGTGTGTGTGCGTGTGTGTGTGTGTGTGTGTGTGTGTCCGTGGTTTATGTCGTCGAGGGTGCGTTGTCTCGTAGTTGTCGCTACCCATCGCCCCCACCCCCGTCCCACTCTGTACTCATTTTTTTTTTTTTTTTTACGTGCTAGCTTATAGCGGTGGTAGCCTTTCTTGAGGGGCCTGGATGATAGTCAGCAGCAACCCGTCATAGCGCAAGCAAGTGTTTTATAGTGGCGCCATATTTTTTTTGGCTCATGCTGTCCCCCCGGAACTCGTTCATGTTTTACTTGGACGGTTTCCTCTTGAGTCCGGGTTGATGGGTGGTATTCAGGGCAGCATGTGGGTAGTCTTAAGCCACTCGGTGATGACTAAAAATTCCAAAGTGATAGCGGCGAATCCGATCCCGCGTCGTCCATCACGCGGTTAATGCAAGGCCCGTACGCTAACCATTCACCCACCGCCTGTGTGTGTGTGTGTGTGTGTGTGTGTGAGAGAGAGAGAGAGAGAGAGAGAGAGAGAGAGAGAGAGAGAGAGAGAGAGAGAGAGATAGTGTGTGTACTGTGTGTGTGTGTGTGTGTGTGTGTGTGTGTGTGTGTATGGTTTATGGCGCCGAGGGTGCGTTGTCTCGCAGCTGTCGCTACTCATCCTCTCCTCCCCCGCCCAACTGTGCACTGTCTACAGTAGGTGGAGTGGGTAAGGGTGAGGACTCTGGCACCGAGGGCTTCCCGGCTCCACACTGCACTGTCTATGATAGGTGGAAAGTGTGTGTGTGTGTGTGGGGGGGGGGGGGGCTATGGTGCCGATGGTGCCTTGTCTCGTAGCTGTCGCTATTGAGTCCTTCCTACCCCGTCCCACTCTGCACTGTCTACAATAGGTGGAGTGGTTAATTGTGTGGACTTTGGTACCGAGGGCTTCCCGGCCCCACTCCGCACTATCTATGATAGGTAGAGTATGTGTTTTTTTTTTTTTTTTTTTTTGGGGGGGGGGGGGGGGAGGCTATGGCGCCGAGGTTGCTTTGCTTCGTAGCCGTCGCAACTTAGCCTCTCCTCCCCCGCCCCTCTCTGCACTATCGGCGATAGGTCGGTGGATGGGTGTGGTTGATGGCACCTACTAGCGGTTTCAAGGGCAATGTTCCCCTGTTTTTCGCAAATAAAACTTTAACAAAGCTTCGGACAAGGATGTTATTTTGGCAGTGGATGTCTGAGACCCCGACCTAATGGGCAAAAATATGATTTGGTGTCTCATGTGGATAATGAAGCACTTATAAGAGTAAATCTAGGATAAACTTTGCTAAAAGTTAGAGGCACTGTGAGCGAAGCTAGCCCCACCAACGACAAAGGTGTTGTTGGATAGTTGGGTGGGGATGATTGTGTGAGGAAGGAAAGGTTGGGTTTGGGGGAGGTTGGTGAACCAGCAAGGGATGAAGCCAGAAACTACTGCTCGCTTACATACATGCAGCATGTACTTCCAATAGTCACATTTTCCATGTAAATGATAAGTAATTTCCTTCGAGTAAAACAGTATCTCCCCAACTGATAGTCCATATAAGGAACATCCATTTTTACAGTAGATTAAATATTGCTACGGTGTGTGTGTGTGTGTGTGTGTGTGTGTGTGTGTGTGTGTGTGTGTGTGTGTGTGTGTGTGTGTGTGAAGCAGTAAGACATAATTGCTGGTTGGATGGGTGATTACTCATACGTCAGAGCTAAACGTCACATCGACGTCACGAGAAGATGAGTGGGGCGGGGTTAGCCTCGCTCACAGTGCCTCTAACTTTTAGCCAAGTTTACCCTAAATTTACTCCTATAAGTGCTTCATTATCCACATGTGACACCAGATCATCAAATCATATATTTGCCCATTAGGTCGGGGTCTCAAACATTCACTGCCAAAATAACATCCTTGTCCGACGCTTTGTTAAACTTTTATTTGCGAAAAACAGGGGAACACGGCCCCTGAAACCGTTAGTAGGGTGCTGCGATTTGTAACTTTTGCTACCAGCCCCTCCTCCTTGCCCTTCTCTACTATCTTCTTGCCCAGGAAGTAGAGTTGGGTCACGGTCTTTCTTGGAACCCTGGCCTGCACTTCCCCTCCCTCTTCTCCACTCGCTGGTTGAAGGCAAGGGGTTGAGTTTTGCTGATCCTGCCTTCTGGAGTTGCACCGCTGGAGCTTTGCCGTCCCTCCCCCCTTCTGCCTGCTGGTCAAATGGCAGGACGGAGTGCAGTGTTTTTGTTGCTGCTCTACGTCCCCCCTCACACCCACCACCACCCTTCTCCATTCGCTGCCTAATAGCTCTACTTTCCTGTCTATCTAAACTCTAAAGCTATTGAATCGATCCTTAACCGGAAGATTCAAAAGCACCTATCCACTTTCGATCTTCTTTCCGATTCCCATTATGGGTTCCGCAAGGGGCGTTCTACTGGTGATATTCTTGCTTTCTTAACTGACTCCTGGTCATCCTCTCGCTGCCCACACACGCAGAGGACTGGCGTCACGATTCTGTGAGGACAATCATTTATGGACTAGCCTTAAGGCTTGGCATCATAGACGAAACCCCACACACGCTGACTATTGGCGTTAAGGATTGGCATGAGGACAGACATTCTCTCTCTCTCTCTCTCTCTCTCTCTCTCTCTCTCTCTCTCTCTCTCTCTCTCTCTCTCTCTCTCTCGTGGCGGTAGGTGCCTCTCCTGAGAGCATAACCAAGGCAGGGGTTTTCTATCCTGCTTAGTTTATGATAACATCACCTCCTGCCCATGACTGTGTGGTGTATGGGAGGTAAATGTACGTTGTTCTTTACTTCACAAATACGCCTTAATTATTTTATTCAGGAGTAGGCGATCAGCATTTACTTTATTTAACCAGATAGCCTACTGTTATATTTATTGTTGTGTTTTAAATCGTCCAACATACAGTGTTAAAATGACCAGGGCTGTACAATATATAAATAATAAAGGAATATAACGATGGGTTATGTAGCTACATAAGAAACTATTTATAGTCTAGTCCTGAAGGCGAATTTCTGTGGCCACAAAAAGCGAGGCGAGGCGAGGGTTGTCATGGCAACGCGACTCGAAGAGCACTATAAACACAACTCTCGCACCCACCCCCGTGGGCACACACGAGGGATGAGGTAAAAGTTTTTTTTTTTAATGAACAGATCCGTGCTTCACTTATTTGGAGTTTTATGAAAAATCTGTATACACCACCGTGCTCAGGAGTCTTTTTTCTATAAGATGAAATTATTTATTTTAGTACTCATTTCATAGCCGCTGAAAATGGTAACTATATGTGAAATGTGTTATAAAGATTACGGAGTGATTCTTCAACTTCAACTCGTCACTCTTTATTAAGTTTATGATTTATTTAATTTTCACAAACAAATTCGAGTTTGCAATTACTGCTGCGTTTAACGGTGTTAACCAAAATGTCCTATCTCGTGTATGAGTTGAGTTACGGCAAATAATAGATAAGGATTTATGTGATATCACTCCTTTTGCCTCTCTCGTGGCCTCAAGCGACTGGCGCGAGCCGTCTCCTACACACAGACGATTGACTTCAATGACGCCAATCCCTTCCCGGCCTCACATGGATTTATAACCAGACGTAATACCATGAGGCCGAATAATTCCATCTGTCGAATGGAATCAAGAGCCCACACACGGTGAGGATTTTGTGGGGATTGGCCTCTTGACGCCAGGTCTCAAAGAATGCGTGTGTGGGCAGCTTTAGCTGTTTAGGTGAAACTTTCTCAGTCGCGGTAAACATATCGAAAGCTTCTCTCTGTTCCTTTATCTCCAGTTTACTTTTCGGCCGTTCTCTCTCTGCTATGGTAGACGATCATTGTTCTTCCCCTAAAACTATCAACAGTGGTGTCCCACTGGGCTCTGTCCTGTCACTCACTTTCTTCCTGTTATTCATCAGTGATCTTCTTTCCACAACAAACTGTCCTATCCACTCATACGCTTACGACTCTACCCTCACACTCTAGCCTTACAACAGGATTTACGTACAAGACTCCAGACTGGAGGCTGTAGAACGCTTAACCTCAAACCTTGCTCTTTTTTTTTTTTTTGATTGAGGTAGAAGGAACCTTGAGCCCTTCAACGCATCAAAAACAAAAAAAATCCATCTATCAACTCGACACAATCTTCCAAACACCTATCCCCTATTCTTCGACAGCACTTAGCTGTCCCTTTTTTGTACAATTAACATCCTCGGCCTATCCTTAGCTTAAAATCGCAACTGGGAACTTCACGTCTCCTCTTTTATTAAATCAGCTTCCTCGAGGTTGGGCGTTCTGTATTGTCTCCGCCAGTTATTTTCCCCTGCACAAATGCTTTCCATATATAAGGGCCTTGTCCGTCCTTGTATGGAGTATGCATCTCACGAGTGGGGGTGCTCCACACTCACAGTTCTCTTGGACAGAGTGAAGCCTAAGGCTCTTCAGATCATCAGATCCCCTCTTCTTACTGACAGTTACTTACTCTTAAATGCCGCCATCATGTTGCCTCTCTTTCTATCTTCTATCGATATTTTCATGCTGACTGCTCTTCTTAACTTGCTAACTGCATACCTCTCCCCCACCCACGGCCCCGCTGCACCAGACTTTCTACTCTAGCTCACCCCTATACTGTTCAAACCCCTTATGCAAGAGTTAACCAGCATATTTATTATTTCATTCCCTTCACTGGTAAACTCTTGAACAGCCTTCCTTCGTCTGTATTTTCTCCTGCCTATGAATTGACTTCTTTCAAGAAGAGTGTATCAAGACACCTCTCCATTCGAAATTGGTCTCCGTTTTCGCCACTCTTTTCTTTTCGCTTTGTGGGAGCAACGATTAGCGGACTTTTTTCTACTTTTTCTTTTTGTTGTCCTTGAGTTGCTTCCTGTGCATTAAAAAAAAAAAAAGTGTTTCACACCTTTTTCCTTATCACTTGGACGCTCTCCTCCTCCAGGGTAACCACAAGCATAGCCGTGAGGCCCAGGGGTGCTCGTCGATTTTAATTAAAGTCTCGGGGCCATAAGTTCTGTTCCTCGCACGCCCCCTGCCTTCTGACTTACCTTTACCGTCCGGAAGAGTGTGCGGTCTGCCGAGGCTTGCTGGAGGGTAGTTTCACCTATGGAGGAGTGCCGCGCCTGGCGGGGGGAGGTGATGGGCTTTGCCGACCTTAAAGAGCGATGGACGACGGCCCTGAAGTCCCGCAACCACATGGACGGCAGCCTTTCATGGGCGGATCCAGCTCTGGGGTCTCCCTGGGTCTCGACTCCCCCTCCCGCCCCTCCGGAAAGTCCTACTCATCTCGTGCATCTTGGTCCTCTGGTTCTGGCTGCCTACGGTCGCTGTCAGTCGTGTTGGCTGTGGACGAGGACATGACAGCGTCTCCTGCCCCTCTCTCCGGCCACGAGTCCCAGGCCAGGGCCTTCTCGGGCCCATACGTCGCTGCCCAGGAACAACAAGCCTTCCCAGGGACGTCCACGTTCTTCCCTTCCTTGACTCAGGGATGTGCACAGTGGATGAAGTCGGTAAATACCTTCATGTATAAAATGGAGGGCCTTTTGACCAGCAAAAACCGTTCTCCGTCTCCTCGAAGGTGCAGTTCGCTCTCTCCTGATCCCCTCTCGCCGAGGCCATGGCCTCATTGGACGACATCCAGGAGGAGCTGAGCGGGTCAGAGAGTGTGTTCCTACACTTGCGGAACCCATACTGGCGATCGGATGGAGAGCCAGAGGTTGTTAGATGCTTCAGAATTTTCCGGTTAAGGACTGATTTAAAAGCTTCGGAAAGACAGGAAAGTAAAGATATTGGACGGTAGTTTGAGGGATTGGTGCGGTCACCATTCTTAGGCACAGGCTATATGTAGGCGTACTTTCAGCAGGAAGAAAAGGAAGGTGTTGAAAGGCAGACGAAAGAATTTGACCAGGCAGGGTGTCAGCACGAAAGCACAGTTTTTAAGGACAATAGGAGGCACCCCATCAGGTCCATAAACCTTCTGAGAATTGAGGCCAGAGACGGCATATAAAACATCGCTCTGAAGAATTTTAATAACTGGTAGAGTGAAGTCATATGGGGTATGAGTGGGAGGAATATGCCCTGAATCATTCAGAGTGGAGTTATTAGAGAAAGTTTGAGCAAAGAGTTCAGCTTAGAAACAGATGTGACAACAGTGCAGTCGTCGGAACTAAGAGATGGGGGAAACATGAATAAGTAAAATGATTATTTGGCTAGGTGCTACCAGTGTCTGGAAGAATTAGAGAAAGCAAGTTTTTGACAATTTATACTAATGAAAGAGTTTCTGATTAGTCGGAGAATAGATTTGGCGCGATTCCGGACGGAAATGTAAAGATCATGATTAGCAGGAGTACGAAGTCTTTTTGTAACCCTTTGTAAGCTGCCTCTCTCTCCTTGACAGCACGACAACAACAGAGACTGGATCAAGGCATTTTAGCATGAGGAGTAGAGAAAGAACGTGGAATGTGTGAATTCCAAAATCAATCACCTCATTGATGCGCTGGGCACATATATAGGGGTTTCTCTTTTGGAAGCAGTAATCATTCCAGGGAAAATCGGAAAAGTACATCCTCAGGTCTTACCACCGAGCTGAACCAAAATGGTAGAAGCACCGCCTCTTTGGTGGGTCCAGAGGCTGTACAGGAGCGATAGGACAGAAAACAAAAATAAGGTTGTGATAGGAGGATCCCAAAGGGTTAGAGGTTATAAAAAGGTCTAGTATTTTGGGTGTTTCTCCAAGGCGGTCAGGAACATACGTCAAGATTGCTGAACCAACTGATAAGCTAATGAACCGCCTCTTTGGTGGGTCTAGATGTTATACAGGAGCGATAGTACAGAATGTAGAATAACGCTGTGATCGGAGTATCCTTTATAAAAATAAAAAAAAATATTTTACGTAACTCCACTTTGGACGAGTCAGGGCATATTTCTCCTACTTAACCCCCATCAGATTATACTATGCTTGTTATTAGAATACTTACGAATGATGTCGTCTATTCCATCGCTTGCCTCAGTTCTTAGAAGACTTATGGGTCTGATGGAGTGCCTCCTATTGTCATAAAAATTATGCCTTCCTGATGACACCCTGCCTGGTCAAACTCTCTGTCTGTGCCGTTCAATATTCACCTTCCTTTCCTGCTGGAAGTACGTCTACTTACAGCCTGTGCCTATGAAGGGAGACCGATTTAATCCCTCAAACTACCGTCTTATAGCTCTACTTGCTTGTCTTTCTAAGGCTTTTGAGACAATCCTCAACAAGAAAAGTTCCTATGCTTTTGTCTATCTGATCTATTCGTGGTCGTGTGGGGTTCGAAAGATGTTTTTTTTCTTCAGATCTTCTCTCGAATGACTCTCCTGGTCCCTTTTTTTTTTGCCGTTTCGGTGAAAATTTTGCTGTTGCGTTGGACATTTCAGAAGCTTTCGACAGGCTTTGCTTTCTAAACAATTCACCTATGGATTATATCCCTCCCTCTGAAATTCTATCGCCAGTTTCTTTTCCAGATGATGTCTCAGCTGTGGTACACGGTCACTGTCCTTTCCCTAAACCTATTATAAAAACGTAACACGTTGTCAAGGCCAAGTTTAAGTATCTTCTGAACCAGGGATTGGATTAACCTATGCATCGTCTCTGCGGGAGTAACCAAGCCTACCAACGCCCTCCGAAGCTTCATTCACCTCGGACGCTATTTCACTGCTTTGGACGAAAGCGACGTGGATTCTCCCGCTTCTCACCAAGGCAGATTAGACTACCCCACTATCGACTCCACACTCCTGCAATGGGCCGGGCAGGTTTGGCATTCCGTATCGTCCCCCATCTCAAGGGACGAACCCACCGGTGACCCGACTGGCTTGGTACTTAATGGAGCTGACAGAGGTGGACTGTTTCGCATTCTGCCGTTGCCTCCGTTTCTTGCCGGACCGAGAGGGCGTCTTCCATTTAACTGCAAGAGAGAAGCGGACCGACAGGTCTTCCGCCATCCCGTGTTGTGGGCTGGACCCGTGACCGCAGTTTGCCTCTACTCTACCACCCTCAGCATAGGTCACCTCTGGCACAACCTTTACATTGTGGAAACCTCGTTTGGATCGGTGACAAGTTGTTCGAGGTTCTCACCGCTACTTGCTGCCTCTTAGCCTGGAAGTAAGTGGCTGTCGCCTAGTTTAGTCTATCGTTTATCGTCTTGACCTTTCACTGTTTACTATTTGGAGACCTTGCTCTCTATGACGTCACGTCATTAGTCTTCCAGTATTGTTGATGCTTGTATGGGTGCGGGTTTAGGACGCCTTCATTGTTGAGCACATCTGGTTCTTTCAACGGATCTAGAGTTTCAACCATCATTAGAGACACCTGCCGTCCTTGCATAATCGTCTCAGAGCAGACTCTTCCTGATTATGACGTATCCAACTGCAAAATGGTGAAAGTAGCGGATTATCTTTGCCAGATTAACACCTTTCCCATTGTTTGATGTTGTATACGGTGTTCATGTTTCGAGGGATTGACCAATGCCCTGCGGCCCCTATTAAATTCTGCTCGATAATGGTTGAAAACGCTCCAGGTGTCAGAGACCCCAGTGATTTTGACATAACAAATGAGACGTGTCAACCGGACGTCCCGCCTGACCCAGACGTGCGAAGGAGAGTGCAGGCCGTGGAAACATAAGCAGCCAGGCCAAGACGATGCACCCCTTAGTGCTACCCAAGTTGCCATTTCATACTCTGGCCTCCCAAGAGTTCTCTGATTTACAATCTCCTTGCCCCCCCTTAGAAACTATTGGTAGAGATGCAGTCTTGAGGATGAAGAGTTTCTCACGGGACGGCTTTGAGTTTTATCTTCGAGTACATCGATGGGTTACTCTACAAAACCTGCTGTGACTCCAAAGTTAAGGACAGAAATAGAAGTCAAAGTTAAGGGGGCCGGCCGGTCGAAAATGACGAAAATCGGTTAAAAATGAAAAACTTAGAAAAAATCCCTCAGCTACGTATGCCCTTTGAGAAACTAATGAATGAACATGAAGATATTTGTTTGTAGATATCATTACAAATAAATGAAAGGATAAATTCCATGATAGCACTTCGCTATGCTTGAATGTTACACATTCAAAACTTTACCTGGCCGTATCTCAAAATGTAAGTCATGTACTTTTGCATTTCAATTTATCCACCATTTTTCAACCGATTTCTATGAAACCAACACCAAAACCATGCCTATAATTGAACAAATCAAACTATTGCGTGTTTTTCTCGTATATGAAATGACACTGAACTACGGTGTATTTATGTCTGAATTTTTAGGGGGAAATTATGTCTATGAAAGTTTGAAAATTTGTATTCCGCAAACTAATGATTATTGATACAATATCTCGCTATACTTTCATTGGCCTAAACATGGTTCTTGTTTTATGGTAATTGTTCCCATGGAGAGCAATTATTATAGCAGAAATAGTCTTCTAAAAAAAACTTCAAATTTTCCAAAAATTATCATTGGTAAAAAAAGGAAAGGTGAGAGACTGTTTTGGGGGGGCTAAATCATATGCGTAGGGTGTCCCTTACGTCTGGTATATAAATCATGACAATAACCCAATGAAAAAAAAGGGTAAAAACGGTCGGCCCCCTTAAAGGGGGGTTTTCACTTGGGCGTTTCCCATGTTAAAGGGCTTGTCTTTTCTATTCTCCTCGCTTATTTCTTACCTGATTTGCTTCATTCAAAAAGCATTTTACTCAGGAAGGATGAGGGAAAAAGGTGGAGCCCTTAATTGTTAATAAAAAAAAATGTTCGATGAAAAAAAAAAAATCTTTTCTAAAAATCAAAATGAACTTCAAAGAAAATCTAGCAGAGTTTTAGTTGTTCCTTTTGTATTGTTTCATAACCCTGAAGCATTGAAACTAGTATAACAGTAAATGCCTAGGAGGATATATTTTTCAAAATGCAAAATCATGGTTTTGAGATATCAAGTGATGAAGTCTAAATATTTTTTTATGTTACCTATTCCGCCCACCGACTTGAAATTCACAGCATATATACATCAGGATATGAAGAAAAAGCAGACATGGTTTCCCTTACTTACTTTCATTGATTGTGTAAACAGGCTGCTTTGGTTCATAAATCCATGTACTCGAATTTTACCATATTTCACCGTATTTCAAAGTAAAAACCAATGTTCTACTGTGTAATATCAATAAAATATAATTAAAACAAAGACATTTGAAGCGGATACGTAGTGTTTTGTTGGAGTCATTAAAAAATTATATAAACCAATTTTTCACCGATAAATACGAAAAATATTAGTGACTGCTA
Organism: Eriocheir sinensis; assembly: GCF_024679095.1. Classification (NCBI taxonomy): domain Eukaryota; kingdom Metazoa; phylum Arthropoda; class Malacostraca; order Decapoda; family Varunidae; genus Eriocheir; species Eriocheir sinensis. Next base: position 282,720 of record NW_026110962.1, on the reverse strand, counting down.
AAATTTCCCATTTTCTCAGCCAGTGGTGAGAGAGAACCTGAGAGTTTCATGACAGACCCCCCCCCAAAAAAAAAAAAAATCCTAAAAATAAAAATGGATGAAAACATGGATTGCAACCCGTAGCGCCGCGCGGAAGCTCATCCCAGCACGTTGCGATGCATGTTGCATACCACTGTATTATTTTTTCATCAGACTCATTCATATACCAAAGAAATGAGAAAAAATCACAGTCTTTTATTAGCCAAAAAAATTTTTTTTTTTTTCAAGAGCCCAAGTGGAAACCGCCCTTTAAGGACAGGAATGGAAAGCGTTCCCTTCTCATTCCATCCCACTTCAGGAACACCGTTCTCATGTCGCTGATTAGGCTCCATTGGCGGGCCATTTCTCTCGTCGGACGACCGAGAAGATGATTATATGCCATTTATTTCTGGCTAGGAATGGGCACGGACATCAGGAAATTCTGCAGGTCATGTGATCATTGCCAACGGATGTCGACCAAAGGGAAAGCAAGCTCTGGCTCCTTTTAAACCTTTCAAAGATATACTACAAGGTACCAATTTCCCAACAAAGCAGGCACCCTACGCCCTTCCCAACTCATCGGGGATTGATTGAATTTACCAGACTTTCTTTCGGTCTAGTACCTGCTTGTGCAACCTACATACGATTTATGCACATCGTCCTTGCGGGACTAACAAGTGGCAGCTTTTACTTTGATAATGTATTCGTCTTCTCCCGTACTTGGACAGACCATATCGGTGCTCTTCGTGCAGTTCTACTACGCCTGAGGGAATACGGCCTGACAACTCGACTTTCAAAGTGCAAGTCTGGTTTCAAGACAATACTTGGGCTTCGTGATGGACGGGGAGACACTACGGTCCCTTAACGACCGGATTCAAGCACTTTAAGACCTCGCGCTCATTCTTGGGTATGATTTCCTTTTACCGTATGTTCATCCCACAGGCCTCTTCTCACACAGGACCATTGTCGGACCTTTTGCGAAAAGAAAGCCAAGAACCCCGACTTGGTCGGACACGCTGCAGAATCACTTCAACACCCTGAAGACTGCCTTACTCTCTCCGCCCGTGCAGAAGCTGCCAGATGCCAGCCTCACCTTTGTGCTATGCACTGACGCCTCTGGTGCGGGACTTAGAGCATCGTTACATCAGTACCACGAAGACGTCCCCTACCCTGTCTCCTATGCCAGTCGGAAGTTACTTGATCATGAGGGAAAGTATTTCACGATAGATCGTGAATATCTTGCCTTCATCTTTGGGATATGTACAAAGGTCGATTACTACTTACGGGTCAAGGAATTCATATTGGTATATTACCCTTTTGAGCTTCTGCTACCGTTTAGTCCATGTGGCGGGAAAGGATAACGTGTGGGCAGACTTCCTGAACGGGTCATGTAAATAACACTAGTGGCTTCCCACATTTCTGGTTCAGTACTCCATTGTTTAGTTTGGACTTATTTCCTTTTCTACTATATTTTTTTATCAATCTTTCGATAAATACTTGTTAGGGGAAGTAAATCAAGGCAAAGTTTAAGTATTTTCTCAACCAAGGTTTGGATTAACCTATTCATCGTTGCTTCGGAGGGAATCAAGCCTACCAACATGCTCCGAAGCTTCATTCACCTCGGATGCTACTTCACGGGTTCGGACGAAAGCGACGTGGATTCTCCCGCTTCTTATGAAGGCAGATTGGACTACCCCACTTTCGACTCCACACTCCTTCATTGGACCGAGCAGGGTTGGCAGTCCTTATCGCCCCCCATTTCAAGGGACGAACCCGCCGGTGACCCGACTGGCTTGGTACCTCGTGGAGCTGACAGAGGTGGAGTGTTACTCATTCTGGCGTTGCCTCTGTCTCCTGCCAGACCGAGAGGGTGTCTTCCATCTGACTGCAAGAGAGAAGGGGACCGACACTTCTCCCGCCGTCCCGTGTTGTGGGCTGGACCCGTGGGAGGGAAGTGGGGCCAACACCACCTTGCAGTCCTGCTCCGCCTGTCTCCAGCCGCTGTCGCTGCCCGATGAGTGCCATAGTTTCGTTATTAAACTTGGTATATTTTACCAATTGTTTGTCATCCACCCTCAACGTAGGTTACCCCTGGGACAACCTTTTTAGTACCTATATTTTAAAAAAAAATCAAAATATTTGAAAAAGTGCTCTAGATCACTTCAGCGATCATGTTACAAAGTTTTATAAGGAAATAAGCAAGCATGAAAGTTATGGCTGATTTTCTCTTTCCCTCTCCCCGTGTCACTCGCCTCGGCAAGGAACGCGTTATGCGAGGGAACGCGTTGATTAATATGTATTTGTTGCATTATTCCGCGAAAGAAAATCAGTTATGAAAATTCATGATACAGGCATCTAGAAGCAAATTGGCATCTCTATCACAAAGTTTCACAACTCATTCCTCTCATACACTTATGCTGGGATTACACATCCGCGATTTCGCTTTGCGACGGTTGGCGATTTTGAAAATTTCCGAAATCGGCATATACGCTCGACATTGTAGCGACGTCCCTGCGATTAGTCGCAATAGTCGCGCGATAAAGTTCGCGCAACTTGCGGGTGCCGGCCCGTCGCGCGAACATTTTGAAATGTTAAAAAAGTTCGCAGAAAGTCTGCGATATTGGCCAAATCGCACGATTATTCGCAGGGTTAAGCGAGAGACCATCGTAGTATGCGCTCGCATGCCCTCGTCAAACGCAAGGGGTCGCGGTGTATGCGAGCGTATTATGCGAGCGACTTTGTACATCGTGCGTATGGCAGCAACGTTGCTTCGGAAAGCGAGATGGTAGCGAGCGAGCGGGAGGCTGTGAAAAACCGTTGGCGAGCGACCACTCGCTCGCACACACACTGTCCTGCCACACGTCGCTACCCTGCCCGCCGGCAAAATAATACCCTAGTATTCATGAATTTATAATAATAGCATATTATTCCTAACTGCTAAATAATAGCCTAATATTCGTGAATAAAAAATAATATAATAGTATTCCTAAATGCAAAATAATACCCTAGTGTTCATGAATTAAAAATAATAGAATAGTATTCCTAAATGCAAAATAATAGCCTGGTTAAACAAAATGCAAAATTATCAGCTAGTGTACACAGTTAAATTATTAGGTAGAGTACACCATAAAATTTTGATGTATTTCTCTTGACTACTTCATTAGCTTGTTAGCAAGTTATTACAGATTGTAAATTTCTTTCCACTTTCAATTTATTACATAAGTTGTAGATACGGTATAACATGGAAAAAACTTTACACCATACGAAGAAAATCTAATATTCCTCAAAACAACTTACTTTGTTCTCTGGAGATCACGACCCCCAGGTTAAGAACTGCTGAATTAGGAGCAAGAAACAATAGAGCATTATCAGCGACAGCAAGGGAGGGTAGCACGGGCTACTACTTACTTGAAGCACTGGGTGTTCGTTACTAACCGACTATCAAATTTGACTCGACACAAGCAACTGGCGTTGTCAGACGGGGATTATTTTACCATATTGAAAACCTATAAGGTTGACCAGCCGAAATAATAACCTTAGCGTTAGAGCGTCGGGATATGCAGGGTGCCAAAGGTATTATTGTATAGTTAGTGTGTGTATATATATATATATATATATATATATATATATATATATATATATATATATATATATATATATATATATATATATATATATAATGTGTGGTGTATGGGAGATGGAGGGTAGAGAGAGCGCGATAGTGTTGCCCGCCTATATGGGTCGTACAGCGACGCGCCCTTGACGTTTTCTCGACCATGCGTGCAACGTCGAGCATCGTCGAGCGGCTAGACGAGGGGCGGTCGCGCATAGTCGCCAGGCCCTGCGTTCATCACGAACCGTCGCAACGGGTTTTATTTTCAGAATTGGGCTCCTCTGCGTACAGTCGCGCGCATTCACGCACGATTCACCTGGACGTCCTCTCGCCTGTCGCCCTCGTGTGCGTATAGGCGAGCGACCCTCCCTCGCCATGTTGCTGTGAGTTGAAACAGAGGCAAACACGTAGAGACAATGGCGATGCTCCCACGATTTCGTGCATTTTCAAAATCGCCAACCGTCGCAGAGCGAAATCGCAGATGTGTGATCCCAGCATTAGATGCGAAGGAACAGAGGAGGCGACTTGTCGCTCTTCGCCACTCATCCTTCCATCATTTCTGCTCCCTTCAGACCATGTACTTCACTCGTTTTCTCAACCATACGCTGTTTACTGCATGCAACATTGTTACATCACCATGCCGAAGGCGTCAAGGCACAAAGAGGCTCAGAAACTAAGAATGTTAGTTTTAGTCCAACGCCGCTGTGAGGCACGTGAAGCGGCGACCTTGAGTCTGCTATCTCGATCACCACCCAGCACTCTTCAACCGCTGATGCCGCTGAATGATTACAGGTCAGTGCTACCTCTCCACAATTTGCTTGCTCACAAGGGCCACAGCCATTAGGGATACCTCAGTACACACACACACACACACACACACACACACATACACAGAGAGAGAGAGAGAGAGAGAGAGAGAGATTGGGGGCGGAGCTAGCGGCTGCTGGCGATTTGTGGCGGGCTACTGACGCCGACCTACACGAATAATTATACCATTGAAACAAGTCTAGGCGTTTCACAGAGAAAACGGGCTCGAACGTGTTGATGCAGGCAGTCCGCTCCAACCCTTGATTCCGCAGACCATTCTTGCCAGCTCAACCCGCGCGGGCAGACGTGACCTACAACTCTGTATTAATTTTATAAGAAGCAATATTATATTATTTAGGCAATTGTTTAAAAAAAGTGATTACACAACCTTAATAATTTGATCAAGCACCAATAGCCTACGAGTTAAGAAGTAGTACAGGTTGTAGATTGTGATGCACTTATTTTCCTTTTTGAAATAAAAATGTGTCATGTATTGCCATTATATTCTAAGTTTCGTATGTGCAGTGTCCAGCAACATGAACTCATCAGATCATAAGCTTGACATCTTGGCTCGACACTGGCTGGATCACATCCAGGGATGGAGTGAATAAAAGAGTTGTGCATTCGAATACGAATACTTTAAGTTCCAACGAATACTAACACCGATTCGGATACGAATACAAATACGAATATTTCTTGAACGTATTCATAAATACATTCATGAATACTTTTCATTGAAAATTACCCTATTGACGCAACTGGATATAGCACTGTCCTAAAGTTATGCAGCAGTAGAATGACCAAATTAATCTGTACCATACAAGCCCATTCACATTCGCTCAGGAGGCTAGAGTTTTAAGGAAATTTCATCAGATTTTTTTCAGAATACGATTTTTTTTTCTTTGTAATGGAATACAAATGAAAATACTTTGTTTTATTTCAGTAATTCTTCGAATACGAATACATATACATCCAAATACGGTATTCAAATGTATTCGAATACTTATACCGAATACGAATACTCCATCCCTGAATCACAAGTGACTCGATACTGAACACGCGCACTGGTCGGAGCCCGCGTCTTTTGCGAACAACTTACGGAGCAGGTAACCAGGCGCCGGATCCAAAAAGCGTTAGCGAGCTCGCTAACTGAGATACCGAGGTAAACACTCGTTAATGGGATCCAAGAAGCTAAACTATGGCGTCACAGTTTGGTTAACTTAACAAGAGCCCCAGAGCACTCGTAAACGTAGCGAGGTTCATCATGATAAACTTATGATTTTTTTAGCATTAAATATATGTTTTAGAGTACACAGAGCAGATTCATTTATATACTCATGATCTGTACACAATGCACATGACTAAAATATCAACACGAGCGCTGCGTCGCTGCTGCTTACCTCCACCCCCCTCCCCGGTCCATCATGGAAATACAATCATAAGAACAGCTATAAAATAATATAAAAGGTAAAGAAAGTGTCACAAGAAAATCTGGAATCTCTAAGCACCATTACCAGATTGTCGTACTCAGAGCATCGTATTTACCGGTTTCTGACCCTGCCCAGAAGCACTAATAATTAACCATTTTAACTAAAACAATATATGAATCCAGTTATTGGGGCCGAGGAGAGAGTTTTTGTGTCGGAAATCGGCAAACATAAGAGGCTGAGGACGACTTGTTGCCATAACTGCTTCTCCGTTATACCCCGCAGTCATGTTACCCGATGATGACTGCCTCTCTTCTCCACCTCCTCAACCACTGTCAGCTGCTCAGACTCACTAAATTTCAGCCGCCGCATTTTCCTTAGTGGTTCAACCATTTTCTGGGTAAAAGTACTTTCCTGCCGTGTAAGGTGAGCGCCACACACCAGCGTGAAATACCTTCAAAACAAGGACAAGAAGATGAACACTCCTTACAGGAGAGGAAAGACCTGCAAACTATGCTCCAGAAGGCTTTTAGGTAGTGAGTGACCTTCAAGACACATGATCACACCCTCACGCAATATGGCGTTTTATTCTCAGAATAAATTGACTGTGCCAAATTTATATCGTAAAAGTTATTGACTGTTAAATTACATTTGTTCTGTTAGTTTCAGAGTTATTTAGATTTTTTTTTTTTTTTTTTTTCAATTTCTTTCGTTCTAATTTTTTATTTAATTAAGATATATTGGTTAATTTATTAGTCTCAACATTTTCAAATAACATATTTTTCTTCACTTTTCAATATAGTGTCCTCAATTTCTATTCACGTAAGTAGGTATCTTAAGGATTACTCGTTAAAATTTCACTAAGTTTGGTCCGTTTTTTCTCTCAAACCACAAAACCCGGTATAAGGTCCTTTAAATTCAAATTTCAAGAGTGATCGTTGTCGATCGTTCGGATACCGGGCAATTGTCGGGCACGCATCGTTATGGGTGTCCAGCATCAGATCAACATACGGGCAATATTTGTGCACGTCGTGCCAAAGTTTTCCCCGCAAGGACGGACCAAAGTGCGCCAATTTCCAACCATACCACAACGAACCATAATCGTTGTGCTCTCGTACCAAGATCGCTTATGTGTGAAGCTTACTTCAAGAGCTGTCTCGACCAAGCATCGCGCAGTGCTCGATGCTAGGTGTCGCTCGAGCCTGTTCCTCAGTTTCGACGCCCGGCGACCACGCTGGATGGACAGCCGCTAATGCCTTTAACTTTTACTTTTTTAAAAGGGCTGTGTGATTGAAGCCCTCCCCCTAAACACCCATGAGATGCATACTCCATACGAGGATGGATGAGGCCCACAGATAAATAACATTTGGATGGGAGAAAAGTTCTGGTGAAGACGATACGGAATGCCTAACCTCGAGGAAACTTATTTAGCAAAATATATGGATTTTCCAGATCAGAGTTTGAGTTAATGATAGGCCGATAATGTTTAGAGAAGAAGGAGGGGACAGATGAGTGTTGTCAAATTATAGGATAAATGTTTGTCAGATTTTGTTGGGCTGACAGGCGGATTAATTGTGTATAAGAGGCTTTAAAAGACACCATTACGTAAATAGACACGGCATTCAGCTTTGGACTGAAATTTGGACAAGGGCAATAAGAGAGAACTATCAGCAGATTCAGAAACGTGCTTCTGTTTGGAAGAAAATATTAGGTTAAGAGGAGGAGATGTTGTTCTACATAATGCAATTGAGAGCGAAGACCTCGCTTGATGAGGAAAACGTTAGAAGAGCTACCAAGACAACTCCGTTCCAACCAGGGGACATTTATGAACCCTCCCCAGATGGTGACTCCGAGGCATGGCTGTTATTGCTTATCTTAAATTTTGATAACGGTGAGGAAATAGTATGTGTGTATATCGTGCATATTGTCTGGAGCAGGGAACGGATAGTGCAGTTGATCTAAATTACATTTATTCGCCCATTATCTGTATGCTGCTAACTGGGAAATACCTTGCTAATAATTCACTATGTAACTAAATTTCACTTTTGTTCTGTCCTTGACCCCAAACCATAATTTTCCAGTTATTTCCATCTAAGCAAAATAGAAAAAAAAATATTTTGATCCTAAAACTTTGCGTTTGTGGTTATAACAATGAATTTACATTTTTTCCTCATTTCATTATAGTGTTGTGCTGGAAGATTCCCCCGTGGTCTATGGCCCTCTGGAAGACTCCAGGGGAAGCTTCCAGCACAACAATAGTATGGGTTACTATTGGTTTTCATGTCAGGTAAAGACCTTCGCAAAATCTTAATTGCTTATCTAACTTCTTTTAAAATGTTGCAAGTTAAAACAATGAAATAAAGAATATTAATTGTTCTAAAGATTTTTAATTTTAATAAGATCATTCTTGAACTGACCAGATCTAACAAGAAATTTCTCATATTTTGAAGAATTTGCTTACATTTCAGAAATCTCAAATCTTCCAGAATTTTCTACCAGACAATTTTAGAAGTTTCTAGAACAGTTTAGAACATTTTATTCAGTGTAAACACAGTGCTGATCTTCCTGTACCAGCTTCTCCAGAAGGAAGTCAACTATCAAAAGCAAGCAGCAAGTCAGAAGATGAGCTAAACAGAGAGGAAGACTGTGGCATCACATACACAGTTGTATTTGTGAGGAATCCTTACTACCCAAACCAAAGAGGCCTCAATGAACTCATCAGAGATCTTGGTTTGACAAAGTCAAATGTTGAGCTTTTGATTTCAAGGCTGAAGGAATGGGAGTTACTTGATGACAGTGTGCAAGTAACCAGCCAAAGAAAACGTCACAAAAAAATATATCCAGCTTCTTTGCAGAGGGCGGACAGGCTATGCTAATGCAATGATGTATCAGGCTTGTTTGATGCTATTGGAATTGCTTGCAATACAGATGAATGGAGACTTTTCATTGACAGCTCCTCAAAAAGCCTGAAAGCTGTACTTCTGCACAATGGAAACAATTATCCATCTCTGCCTCTTACTCATTCTGTGCATCTTAAGGAGGACCACAGCAGTGTAAAACTTCTACTGGAAACTTTGAACTAAAACAAGTATGGCTGGGAAGTTATTGGAGACTTCAAGATGGTGGCTTTCTTGATGGGACTGCAAGGAGGTTTTACCAAGAATCCCTGTTTTCTCTGCCTTTGGGACAGTAGAGACAGAGCAGCACATTACCAGAGAAAGCACTGGCCCCCAAGGACTGACACTACAGTGGGAGCACACAATATCAAATATGACCCATTGGTGAATCCTCAGAAGGTTGTGTTTCCTCCACTACACATCAAACTGGGTCTCGTGAAATAGTTTGTTACAGCTCTTGACAAGGAGTCTGCTGCCTTGAAATATCTTCAAGACTTCTTTCCTAAGCTTTCAGAGGCAAAGGTGAAAGCTGGCATCTTCATTGGACCACAAGTAAGGAAAATTATGGAGTGCTCAGAATTTCTACAGAAGTTCACAGAAAAGGATAAAAAAGCTTGGGAGTGTTTCATTGCTGTAGTACAGGGCTTTCTTTGCAACAACAAGGCTGATAACTATATGGAACTGGTTGAAGCTTTAGTGAAAAGTTATGTTGAGACGGATTGCAGAATGTCCTTGCAGGTCTATATCCTAGATGCTCATCTCGACAACTCCAAGGAGAATATGAGAGCATATTCCGAGAAACAAGGGGAGCGCTTCCACCAAGATATAATGAACTTTTAACAGAGATATCTTGTATCCTTCAATAAAAACATGATGGGAGACTAATTTTGGGGGCTCATACGTGAAAGTTATGTTTTGAATTCACGCAAATCAAACAAAAAAAAAAATGTGCATTTTTAATAATAAAAGTTAGTTTCAGAAGTTTTAAAAAATTTTTTTGTGTCATTTGAATTTTGTTTTGTTTTGTTTTGTTTTGTGTCCAAAAATGGTGAAAATGGTGAAATTTATCTAAAAAATCATTCTAAAAGCCACAAAAGCAAAGTTTGACAGGAATCGTGGACATTTTATATTGTTTTGCAATGAAGAGTTGGAAAAAAACACTTGCTTATCAACGACAAAAATCGTGTTACACAGTGTAATGGAATGGAACAACTGATCTCTGTAACTTACTTGTGAAGGCTGTCATTGAAGGGCAGGAACAATCCAAAAGTGGACCCAACTAACCCCAGGACGATGATAACCTTTGCTAGGAATCTGTAGGCATAAGACATGTACGTGAAAATTTCAGGCATGTAGACAAAAAAGAGGAAAAAATCAGTATAGCAATGTAACTGTTCTGATAACCTTGTATCGATGCAAATAACGATCTTCAGTATCGTTATAGACATGTATATCATG
>NW_026110962.1:210000-267500 GCF_024679095.1 Eriocheir sinensis | reverse complement strand
GTGTTGAGGAAGGTGATAGCTGGGTGTTGTCAAAGAATAGGGGATAGTTGTTTGGAAGATTGTGTCGAGTGGATAGGTGGAGAAACTGTGTTTTTGAGGCGTTGAAGGACACCAGGTTCTTCTTGCCCCAATCGGAAATAATAGTAAGTCTGAGGCTAAGCGTTCTGCAGCCTCCAGCCTTGAGTCGTTAAGTTCCTGAAGGGTGGGTCTTCTATTAAAAGAAGTTGAATAATGCAGAGTGGAATCATCGGCGTAGGAATGGATAGGACAGTTCGTTTTGGAAAGAAGATCATCAATGAACAACAGAAAAAGAGTGGGAGATAGGACAGAACCCTGTGGGACACCACTGTTAATAGATTTAGGGGAAGAACAGTGACCGTCTACCACGGCAGAAATAGAACGGTCAGAAAGGAAACTGGAGATAAAGGTACAGAGGCAAAGATTTGTGCCAGACCCTATCAAAAGCTTTTGATATGTCCAGCGCAATAGCAAAAGTTTCACCGAAACGGCTAAGAGAGGATGACCAAGAGTCAGTTAAGAAGGCTAGGAGATCACCAGTAGAACGCCCCTTGCAGAACCCATACTGGCGATCAGATAGAAGGTCAGAAGTGGAAAGGTGCTTTTGAATCTTCCGGTTAAGGATTGATTCAAAAGCTTTAGATAGACAAGAAAGTAAAGCAATAGGACGGTAGTTTGAGGGATTGGAGCGGTCACCCTTCTTAGGTACAGGCTGTATGAAGGCATACTTCCAGCAAGAAGGAAAGGTAGATGTTGACAGGCAGAGGCGAAAGAGTTTGACCAGGCAGGGTGACAGCACGGAGGCACAGTTTTTAAGGACAATAGGAGGCACTCCATCAGGTCCATAAGCCTTCTGAGGATTGAGGCCAGAGAGGGCATAGAAAACATCATTTTGAAGAATCTTTATAACAGGCATAAAGGAGTCAGTGTAATATGCCCTGAATCGTCCAGAGTGGAGTTTTTAGAAAAGTTTGAGAAGAGTTCAGCCTTAGAGATAGATGAGACGGCAGTGTTGCCGTCAGGACTGAGAGTGGAGGGAAAGATGAAGAAGTGAAGTTGGAGGAGATGTTTTGGCTAGATGCCAGAAGTCACAGGAAGAGTTAGAGAAAGCAAGGTTTTGACATTTTCTATTAATGAAAGAATTTTGGTTAGTCGGAGAATAGATTTGGCACGATTTCGGGCAGAAATGTAAAGTTCATAATTAGCATTAGTTTGAAGGCTCTGGTATCTTTGTGAGCTACCTCTATCATTGACAGCACGAGAACAAGCGTGATTAAACCAAGGCTTTTAGCGTGAGGAGTAGAGAAAGAACGAGGAATGTATGCCTCCATTCCAGAGACAATCACCTCTGTGATGCGCTGAGCACACACAGAGGGGTCTCTATCCTGGAAGCAATAATCATTCCACGGAAAATCGGAAAAGTACATCCTCAGGTCGTCCCACCGAGCTGAAGCAAAATGCCAGAAGCATCGCCTCTTCGGTGGGTCCAGAGGGTGTACAGGAGCGATAGGACAGGATGCAGAAATAAGATTGTGATCGGAGGAGCCCAACGGAGAGAACAGTTTGACAGAATAAGCAGAAGGGTTTGAGGTAAGGAAGAGGTCTAGAATGTTGGGCCGATCTCCAAGACGGTCAGGAATACGTGTAGCGTGCTGGACCAACTGCTCTAGGTCGTTGAGGATAGCAAAGTTGTAGGCTTGTTCACCAGGATGGTCAGTGAAAGAGGATGAAAGCCAAACCTGGTGGTGAACATTGAAATCTCCTAGGATGGAGATTTCAGCGAAGGGAGAGTGGGTCAAGATGTGCTCCACTTTAGAATTCAAATAGTCAAAGAATTTTACATAGTTGGTAGAGTTAGGTGAGAGATAAACAGCACAGATGTATTTAGTAATAGAATGACAGTGAAGTCTTGAACCAGATGGTGGAAAATTCAGAAGAGTCAAGGTCGTGGGCACGAGAGCAAGTGATGTCGTTGTGCACGTAGGCGCAACATCCAGCTTTGGACTGAAATTTAGGATAGAGATAGTAGGAGGGAACAGAGTAGAGATTGCTGTCAGTAGCCTCAGAAACCTGTGTTTCGGTAAGGAAGAGAAGGTGAGGTTTAGAGGAGGAGAGATGATGTTCCACAGAATGAAAATTAGAGCGAAGACCGCGAATGTTGCAGAAATTGAGAAGAAAGAGGTTCGAGGAGTTATCAAGACACCTCTCGGGTCGGCAGCCAGAAGGGGAGTCCTCCCTGGGGGAATTTGAAATTTACATTATTTTATATGTATTTTGAACATGTATTTAATTACAAATTTAACTAATTATATGTGTATTTTGTATATCTATTTTCATTCATATTGAAAACAAAATTGTGTATTTTTGTATATATTTTTATATAAATTTTCGTTATTTTATGTGTATTTTGTATTTTTATTTTCCTACAAATATACGTTCTTTTATCGGAATTTTGTGTTATTATTTTGATACGAATTTACATTATTTGAGGTATATTTGGTATATATATTTTTATACTTATTTACATCATTTTATATGTATTTTGTATGAATATTTTCATAGAAGTTTACTCTATTTTATGAGCATTCGTATATATATTTTGATACAAATTTACATTATTGATGTGAATTTTCCATATCTACTTCAATACAAATTTACTTTATTGTATGTGGATTTAGTATATTTATTTTAATACAAATTTATTTATTTGATATGTATTTTTGTATTTATATTTTTATACAAATATGCTTATTATATGAATATTTAGCATCTTTATTTTTATACAAATTTACATTATTTTATTGATATTCTGTTTATTTATTTTGATACGATTTAACATTATTCTATGTGTATTTTGTATATATATATATATATATATATATATATATATATATATATATATATATATATATATATATATATATATATATATATATATATATATATATATATATATATATATATATATATATATATATATATATATATATATATATATATATATATATATATATATATATATATATATATATATATATATATATATATATATATATATATATATATATATATATATATATATATATATATATATATATATATATATATATATATATATATATTTATACATATTTACATCACTTAATATATATTTTGTATATATATTTTATCCAAATTTACGTTATTTTATGTGTATATGTTTATATATTTTCATACAAATTTACATTGTTTTTTGTGTGTTTTGTATATGTATTTCAATACAAATCTGCCTAATTTTATGTGTATTTTGTATATCTATTTTCAGACAAATTTAAATTATTTTTGTATATTTTTGTATATATTTTATACAAATTTTAGTTATTTTATTTGTATTTTGTATATATATTTTCCTACAAATATACATTCTTTTATTGGAATTTTGTTGATTTATTTTGATACGAATTTACATTACTTTATGTGTATTTTGTATATATATTTTTCTACGTATTTACATTATTTTATATGTATTTTGTATATATATTTTCATAAAAATTTACGTTATTTTATTGTGTATATTCGTATATATTTTGATACAAATTTTATACAAATTCATGTTATTTTATGTGTATTTGAATAGATATTTTCATAAAAAAATTTATTATTTTATGTGTATTTTTACATATATTTCATTACAAATTTACTTTATTTTATGTTTATTTTGTATATTTATTACATTTAATTTTAAATTATTTTATGTGTATATTTGTATTTGTATTTAGGTTATTTTATGTGTATTTTTTATATATATTTTCATCCAAAATTACATTATTTTATTGGTATTTTATTAATTTAATTCCATACGAATTTAGATTATTTCAAAGGTATTTTGTTTACATGTTTTTATACGCATTTACATTATTTAATGTGTGTTTTGTATATATATTTTTAAGCAAATTTACTTTATATTATGTGCATTTTTTTACATATATTTTTAAAGAAATTAGCGTTATATTATGTGTATTTTGTAAATGTTTTCTCATACAAATTTACATTGTATTATTGGTAATTTGTTTATTTATTTTGATACGAATTACATGATTATATGTATATATTGTACATATTTTTTTATACTTATTTACATTATTTAATGTGTATTTTGTTTATGTGTTTTTATACAAATTTACGTTATTATATGTGTATTTGTATAAATATTTTGATACAAATTTACATTATTTTGATGTATTTTGTATATATATATTTCAATTGAAACCTAGCTTATTTTATATGTATTTTGTATATCTATTTTCATACAAATTTAACTACTTATGTGTATTTTTGTATATAGTTTTACATAAATTTTCGTTATTTTATGTGTTTTTTGTATATATGTATTTATACAAATACACATTCTTTTATTGGTATTTTGTTTATTTATTTTGATACAAATTTACATTATTTTATGTGTATTTTGTATACATTTTTTTATACGTATTTACTACATTTTATGTGTATTTTGTATATATATTTTTTATAGAAATCTACGTTATTTTATGTGTATTCGTATTTATATTTTGAAATAAATTTACATTGTTTGAAAGGTATTTTGCATATCTATTTCGATATAAATTTACCTTATTGTATGTGCATTTTCTATATTTATTTTAATATAATTTTTTTTTGTATGTATTTTGGTATATATATTTTTATAAAAAAAATGCGTTATTTTATGGGTATTTTGCTTCTTTATTTTCATACAAATTTACGTTTTTTATTAATATTCTGTGTATTTATTTTGATACGATTTTACATTATTCTATTTGGGTTTTGTATATTTTTTTTTATATATATTTACATTACTTAATGTGTATTTTGTATAAAAATTTACGTTATTTTAAGTGTATTTGTTTATGTATTTTCATTCAAATTTACATTATTTTATGTGTATTTTGTAAATGTATTTCAATACAAATTTTCCTAATTTTATGTCTATTTTGTATATTTATTTTCAAACAAATTTAAATTATTTTTGTGTGTTTTTGTATATAGTTTTATACAAATTTAGGTTATTTTATGTGCATATTGTATATCTATTTTCATACATATACACATTCTTTTATTGATATTTTGTTTATCTATTTTGACGCGAATTTACATTATTTAATGAGTATTTTGTATATATATATTTATACGTATTTACATCATTTCATGTGTATTTTGTATATATATTTCTATAGAAATCTACGTTATTTTATGTGTATTCGTATATATATTTTAAAACAAATTAACACTGTTTTATGTGTTTTTTGCATATTTTTTCAATACAAATTTTTCTCATTGTATGTGTATTTTGTATATTAATTTTAATTCAAATTTAATTATTCCATGTGTATTTTTGTATATGTATTTTTATAAAATATGATTTATTTTATGGGAATTTTGCATCTTTATTTTCATACAAATTAAATTTTATTGATATTCTGTGTATTTTTTTTATACGATTTTACATTATTCTATGTGTATTTTGTATATATTTTTTTATACAAATGCACGTTATTTTATGTGTATTTGTTTTTATTTCATACAAATTTACATTATTTTATGTGTATTTTGTACATGTATTTAAAGACAAATTTAACTAATTATATGTGTATTTTGTATATCTATTTTCATACAAATTGAAATTATTTTGTGTTTTTTTTTGTATATATATTTTTATACAAATTTTCGTTGTTTTATGTGTATTTTGTATATTTATTTTCCTACAAATATACGTTCTTTTATCGAAATTTTGTTTGTTTATTTTGATACAAATTTACATAATTTTAGGTGTATTTTTATACATATATAGATCATTTTATATGTATTTTGTATGTATATTTTCATAGAAATCTACTCTATTTTATGTGTATTCGTATATATATTTTGATACAAATTTACTTTATTGTATGTGCACTTTGTATATTTATTTCAATACAAATTTAATTATTTCATGTGTATTTTTGTATATATATTTTTATGCATACATGCGTTATTATATGCGTATTTTGCATCTTTATTTTCATACAAATTTACATTATTTAATTAATATTCTGTTTATTTATTTTGATACGATTTAACATTATTCTATGTGTATTTTGTATATATATTTTTATACATATTTACATTATTTAATGTATATTTTATATATATATTTTTTTCCAAATTTACGTTATTTTATGTGTATTTGTTTACATATTATCATACAAATTTACATTACTTTATGTGTAATTTGTATATGTGTTTCTATGCAAATTTGCCTAACTTTATGTGTATTTTGCATATCTATTTTCAAACACATTTAAATTATTTTTTTGTATTTTTGTATTTATTTTTATACAAATTTTAGTTATTTTATTTGTATTTTGTATATATATTTTCCAACAAATATACATTCTTTTATTGGAATTTTCTTTATTTATTTTGATACGAGTTTACATTATTTTATGTGTATTTTGTATATATATTTTTCTACGTATTTACATTATTTTATGTGTATTTTGTATATATATTTTAATAAAATATTACATTATTTTATAGTGTTTATTCGTATTTATTTTGATACAAATTTTATACAAATTCATGTTATTTTATGTATATTTGTATATATATTTTCATAGAAATTTATATTATTTTATGTGTATTTTTACATATTTTTCATTACAAATTTACTTTATTTTATGATTATTTTGTATATTTATTTAATTCAATCTTAAATTATTTTATGTGTATATTTGTATTTGTATTTAGGTAATTTTATGAGTATTTTCTATATATATTTTCATCCAAAATTACATTATTTTATTGGTATTTTCTTAATTTAACTCGATACGAATTTAGATTTTTTCATAGGTATTTTGTATACATATTTTTATACTCATTTACATTATCTAATGTGTGTTTTGTATATATATTTTTATACAAATATGCGTTATTATATGGGTATTTTGCATCTTTATTTTCATACATATTTACATTATTTTATTGATATTCTGTTTATTTATTTTGATACGATTTAACATTATTATGCGTGTATTTTGTATATATATTTTTTATACATATTTACATTATTTAATGTTTATTTTGAATATATATTTTATCCAAATTTACGATATTTTATGTGTATTTGTTTATATATTTTCATACAAATTTATATTTTTTTATGTGTATTTTGTATATGGATTTCAATACAAATTTGCCTAATTTTATGTGTATTTTGCATAAATATTTTCAAACAAATTTAAATTATTAATGTGTTTTTTGTATGTATTTTTATACAAATTTCAGTTATTTTATTTGTATTTTGTATATATATTTTCCTACAAATATACATTCTGTTATTGGAATTTTGTTTATTTTTTCTGATACGAATTTTCATTATTTTATTTGTATTTTGTATATATATTTTTCTACGTGTTTAAATTATTTCATGTGTATTTTGTATATACATTTTCATAAAAATTTACGTTATTTTAATGTGTGTATTCGTATATATTTTGATACAAATTTTATACAAATTCATATAATTTTATGTGTATTTGTATATACATTTTCATACAAATTTATATTATTTTATGTCTATTTTTACATATATTTCATTACGAATTTACCATATTTTATGTTTATGTTGTAGTGTTATAGTAGGATATCAATATATTATTATTATTTAATATCACCACGAATTAGGCATACAATTGTCAATGGAAAAAACCCACGACAGATAGATCACGCCACCTTATAGGAATGTCGTCCGTCAGTGTTTACCGTCTCAGTTTTGTATACTTAGCACTCCGATGGTGCGTGGAGGTCACCTTGACATACGTGACCAATTGTAACAATTATTTTCCAACCTGTAACTCGCCACTCCTTCACGAGAGTCCGACTGACACACAACGACAGTCGCTCTCGCTCCGTCGCTTCTTGTACATAAAGGCTACGAATATAATTCGCCTTAAGGAAGCTGAAGTCTTAAGTCTACAAGCCTCGAGCACACCAGCTACAAGCCTACAGGCTCTACAGCCTACAAGCCTCGAGCACACCAGCTACAAGCAACTCTACAGGCGTCCAGCCTACAAGCCTCGAGCACACCAGCTTCAAGCAACTCTACAGGCGTCCAGCCTACAAGCCCCGAGCACACCCTCCGGCCTACGCAGCCGAACGCGAGGGCCACAATCTACAAGCCGCTCCCCCGCTTCAAGCCAGCACTGCTACGAACACTGCATGCCACTCCACGATACGGCGGAAGTATTCACACCAGCAAGGAGGAGGCACGCCCCGCTGACCTTGGGACACTCCGCATGCCCCTCGCTCCACAGCTGGCGGCACCACCGCCGCTGCCGGGAGCATCGGCCCAAACCTCTTCCGGCAAACAGTCAGCAAGGGTACCCGCGGCCATCTCCCGGTGACTGCAAGCTGTTCCCACTACCGTTTCTTGCAAGGCGTCTTCTCAAGAGGTTACACACCCAAGTCGTCTTATCTGCCACCGCCGCCCATCTCTTACTATAACAAGGACGACGCGGCCATCATTCGTCTGGCGGCAGTGTACCGGCTCCCGCATCTGCGGCCGCTCAAATTGCTGGGTCAGCAGTTTTTCAACCTCCATTGCGAGTCCTCCGATGTCAGCCCATCCCTCACCTCTCACCGCCGCTGTGGCCGCGGCCGAGGTTTCCTGACGCGCCTACAACGACTGCACGTCACCCAGGGCATCACAGGCCGTCGCCCTCTCCACTACATCAGCTGATTAATCTTGGTATTTGTGGATATTCCATTCTTGTCCAAATTTGCCGACTCGGCTCATTTTCATTATTATCTGTGCAGAGGCACGATTTTTTTATTTCTGTGTTCTTAACGCTGTTACTCAGTCATAATTGTGGGAGTTACGTCCATTCGCATACGATATTGATTCTTTCTTATTGTTTGCTAGCGAGTCTATTGAGTATAATGTGATTTCCCTGATCAAAGTTAATCTTCATCAGTGTGCCCTGCCTCCGTTTTCTTTTCACCGCTCGAGAGAAAACGTGAGCATCAATGGTATACTCACTTAACATACCACTTGTTTATATAGTTATTCTTTCTATATATACCCATATCATTAGGGCATTCCATTATAGCCTTAACTTCTATTACGTCTAAACAGGCACCTTGCTATCCATTCTTTCTTGCCTTTTTAGGGTTTCAACGCAAACTATTCATTCATACACGTTCCGTTTATTGGTTCATATTTACAGCTATCAACATATGCTCCTATTTTGTAAATGATTTACACCATAGTATGAACAAAGACACTCTCGCTAAACTCGGCGACACCTTTAACCAGTTGGCTCGTCCTTCAAGTGAAGAGGGACTGGAACACGATACCACAACCGGTGAATTTACTAAGGTAATCTTATGTTCAGGCACTCATTATTTATCAATTACAGGCCGCAGAATTCGTTCACCCCCGGGTTCGTCTGCATACTTACAACCCACTCAAGGTTCAAGGACACCCTCACCAGCATCCCCTCGCACCAGCCGCAGTATTACAGGCTCAAAGTAAGGTCTCTCACCTGTAGTTTTTGCAAACAATCAGGACATTCTGAACATTCTTGTTTCGCGAAACGTAGGGAATCAACACATTCGAGACGGGGCTCAGATAGGAGGTCAGGAGGTTACAGGGGCAGGCATCATTCATCACACAGGAACCCTAGGCCAAACCATCAGCGGAAGTCTGCCTATTGCCATATCCACGGGAATTGTTTTCATGATTCAGACAGTTGTTCTGCAATACAAAAGGCCAAGGAGGAACAGAGGTACAAGTCCTCAGCGGACAGTAAACCACACTCCTCTTCTCAGAATAAAAAGACATGACTTCGTGACAGCCCCGAGGCGTACATCCAAGTGTCCCTTAAGGAAAATACTAATTGGGAGCAACTTGACTCCGTCATTGCCGCCTTGGGACGGACAAGCATAATTGCCCTCCCTTGCAAGGTGGGCAACACTTCCCTCACCTTAGCGGTTGACACAGGTGCCACAGTCAATGTCATATCCGACTCCGCTTACAGGTCACTGACACGACGAGCGAGTGGGGAAAATTGGCCGCTCCAAGAGAACGACCTGAATGTGATAGGCGTGACGGGCACCACTTTGGGAATCCTTGGGCGAGTACCGCTAACAGTCAGCTTACATGAAAAAGTATGTCCCTTTCGAGATTTATTTTATGTCTCTAGCAGGTTTGCTTTACCTGTGGATGGGATCTTAGGATTGAACGCCATGAAAGACCTGCACATCGCCATAAACCCTGTAAGCAACGCGATCGTGTATCAAGGCCGACGCATACAGGGGATGGTCAATCCATCGCCTCTGTCAAATGTAATCTCACCCTCAGAGGTGGAAAATGACCAACCCACCACAGACTCAGGGGCTGCCACCGCCCAAGTGTCCCCTCTTACGGTCAAACCACACGAATCCATTGCAGACTTGTGGCGGACAGTAACGGCAGTCGTAGAAGGTCCTCATATAGTTCCGGATCGTGCTGCAAAACTTGTTAAAATCCGTTTGCCTAACGCCCCTCCGGCGGGCAGTGATGTGTGTATCGACGGAGTTCCTCACGTACACCGCGTGACGGTGGAGGTAACTCTTGCAACAGTCAAGGAGGGAGGTTTTGCAGAGGCATTGGTAATAAACACGTCTGGATGCCTGTATCCTTAAAACACGGTGTTCGATTATGCCAGTGTCTAGTGTAGGGGAGAAATGTCGCCCCGGAACCAGCTGAATACCCTTCAGCCCAAGTTTCCGGCATATCCTCGGCGTGTCAGGCTTCTCCCGAACAAGACACAGCTCATTTAGAGGCGTTCCTAAAAGTTGCACACTATTCCGAAATTAAGCCAACCTTAGTCCAGCTTCTGGAGCATTATCGGGGGGCGCTTGCTCTACCAGGCGAGCCGCTTGGAGTTACGCAGTGTGCTGAACACCACATTAAGTTAAAACCCAATACAAATCCTGTATATATCAATGCGTACAAGCTCCCCCCAGTCAGAGGGAGGTGGTGCAACAACTTATCTCTGAAATGTTAGAACAAGGTGTCATCAAAGAATCGAATTCCCCGTGGAATTCGCCCTTGTTCCTGGTTCCAAAGAAAGACGGCTCTTATCGTCCTGTGATTGATTTCCGGCGTGTGAACACCGCGACCGTGGATGATCATTTTCCGCTTCCCGTTCTTAGAGATCTTCTGATGTGTCTCGGTAGAGGAAATAAAGTCTTTACGAGTCTTGATCTGGTCAGTGGCTACTGGCAACTGCCCATATTTGCCCCGAGTCACGTGAAATAACGGGTTTCAGCACGCCTCATGGCCACTATGAGTGGACGAGGATGCCGTTCGGGCTCAAAGGAGCTCCCTTGACTTTCAAAGGACAATGAACAGTATTTTGGTGACTTGCTGGGCAACTCTGTCTATGTGTATTTAGACGACATCATCATAGCAAGTAAAGACGTGCATGCACACATGGAAACACTAAAGCAGTCCTACACAGACTTCAAGAGGTCGGATTAAAGCTCAAAATCACCAAATGTGAATTTTTAAAGCCTCGGATCAAGTTCTTGGGACATGTCGTGGACGAATTCGGCATCCACACAGTGGACGACAAAATAAAGGCTATTGCCGAGTTCCCTCACCCAACGTCTGCGGACAGGGTACGGTCTTTCTTGGTGTCGCAGGTTATTACAGGCCTTTCATTAAGGACTTCGCAGCTCGCGCGAGTCCCTAACCCATCTTTTAAAGAAAGACGTACCATTTCAGTGGCTCCCAGCTCAACAAACGAGTTTTGAGGATTTAAAGACAGCGCTTACGGGCTCCGGTCCTTGTCTTTCCGGATTTCAAGGACCCTTTCAGCTTTGTACCGACGCTTCGGCTAGTGGAGTAGGAGCCGCGCTGATGCAAACAGATATGTCCGGCAAAAAGCATGTGATAGCGTTCGCCAGTCGAGTACTTGGCTCCGGAAAATAACTATTCTGTTACCCACCTAGAGGCTCTTGCCATTGTGTGGGCTCTGAAGCATTTTCGTGACTTTGTGATGGGGTACAAAATTGTGGTGTTTACGGACCACGCGGCCATAACTGATCTTTTCAAGGAAAAAACCTACACGGTCGTCTGGCAAGATGGTTCTTAACGATCAAGCATACAATCCGGAGATAAAATACATCACCGGGAAAACAAATGTGGTCGCAGATGCCTTATCTCGGAATGTTCCGATAGGCGCGATTACCACCCAGAGGTCATCCACAACTTCACTTCACCTGAGCTACACACTGCTCAGCGTGACCACCCTGTGGAAGAGGTTAATTTACGCCCTCGAGTCGGAGACGAATCAAACCTTCCTGAATTGCCAGTTCCCTTTTCACAATTCTTCCTATCAGAGGACAACCTCCTTTGTAGGTCATGGCCAACCAAACCGGTACCTATAGACCAACTGGTCATCCCAGACATATACGTCCCCGTGACGCTTAAGCTGGTCCATAACACACCCATTGCGGGTCACCCAGGAAGAGACAAGACGCTATCTGTCACCAGACGTAAATTCTACTGGCCCACATTACGGGTTGATGTAGAAAAACATGTCGCACATTGCGTCGTTTGTGCTAAGCACAAGGGGTCCGTCAAAGGGCCAGCACCTATGTTGCAATACCCAGTACCAGAGGCGCCATGGGATGTTGTTAATATAGACTTACTACAGCTCCCCCAGAGCCAACATGGCTCGCGCTACTTATTGGTGTGCGTCGACCAGTTCTCTAGGTTTCTAGTTCTAGCGCCTCTCAAGGACAAGACAGCCACACGCGTGGCCCATGCCCTCGTGACTCACGTGTTGTGTCCACATTCGTCTCCTCGAATTCTTCTGAGTGACAATGGCACCGAGTTTAGGAACTCAGTATTGAGCGAAATATGCGCTCAGTTTAACATCACGCAATCCTTCATCACAGCTTACCACCCAGCTGCTAATGGGCTGGCGGAGAGGGCTAATAGGAAAATCTTACAGGTCCTCAGGCCTATCGTGAACGATCTCCACGATAATTGGGAGGATTGGCTATCGCATATAGCCGCTTCCATAAATACGTCGATAAACGACTCTACGGGGAAGTCTCCCTACTACATCTTGTATGGGGTGGAGAAACGTCTTCCGTACGACTTCCTAACAATCCCACAACAACCTCTCTACAACATTGATAGGTACACACAACAGCAGATGCATATGTTTTCCAAGATACACTCAGAAGTTAGGTGTACGTTAAAAGCTACGAAGGTTGAAATGATGTCAAAACAACCCGGTGAATTTGAAAGAGGGTGACACAGTCATGATTAAGCAAGCGGAAAGGAGTTCGAAACTGGGGGCTAAATTTGTGGGTCCTTACCGAGTTGTTCGGAATGTCAGGGGAAATCGGTTCGAGGTTCTCGAGTCGAATAGTGGAGTCAGTCTAGTAGTTCACAGTGATCGTCTGAAAGTAATTCCCTCACCTTTGGACCTTGATATTGGTACTTCCCCCTCAGAGTCAAATGTTCAACAAGATAATCCCAACACCCATAGCTATAACTTGAGACCACGGGTTTAAATACTTCAATCCCACCACTTTCAGATCATGATGTTGCGTTTTCTGACCATCTTGTTGTCCCTCGGCTCCCTGCTTGCAACAACACCCATCCACCTGAAGCCTGGTGCCCTCACGGCACACATAGGAGAGGTCTTCCTCATAGAAGATGTGCTCCTCGTAAAATATCCATATACTTCCTTGACCAACACCACGGACACAATCAGGATAGTCTCAGAAAAACTACTCGGCATGGCAGACGCCATCCGGGCTACCAAGACTAGGGAATCAAAGGCACCTTCTAGTACCAACTCTCTGACTCTTTTTCAACTACTGGAGGATAGGATTCTGTTCTTACGGGGAAAAGTTGATGAGGTAAACATGGATTATAGTTTTCACTCAGTTCACTCTCAACATCTTTGGGTCCGCCTCAAAGTTCCTTTTCGGTACGGCTACCGACGAGGACGTTCGCGATTTGCGGGACCACTACGCTCATGTACTTTCCTTTGCTGCTCGAAATCGCAGGGTGATCAACGCCAATTGTAGAAAACTTGCGCAATTGCATACTAACATTGAGGAACTGCTAGAGCAGACAAATAAGATGGTAGAGGTTATCAACATAGTTGTCAAACAGATCGACCAGGTGAATCAGTTTCTCCTCCTAGATCAGGCCTTGCATGTATTGGAAAACGTCATTAGCTCCGTCGCAACGGCAAATCAGCAGGTTATTAGCAACATGGTTGATGCAGCGCACGGTAGAGTCACACCTGCCTTGTTCCCTCTACACGATTTGAGAACGACTGTCCAGATCGGGTATCAAAATTATAGCCTAACACCTTTATTCACCCCGGACATGAGTCAATATTTTTACCCCTTGATTGAGTCCAGCCTCACCCCTGATGCCATAATCATTCATGTTCCATTTCAGACGGCGGACGTGTTTGAGGCACCCGAAATTGTCCCGTTCCCTTTTTCAGCAAAGGACAGTGTGTTGGCCCTGGACACGTCCCCGTCTCTTGTTCTAATCGCGAAGGATTTCGCTCTGTATTCAACGGGTAGCTACTCACTCTTGCAGTATTGCAAGGAGACGGTCTTCGGGCGATTCTATTGCTCTGCGTCTCTCTTTGCCTTCCTTCCAGTTGGGGGTGGTGTATGCGAGATCGCCCTCACCCGCGTGAACGCGTCTGACGCTCTTTCCCTGTGCCCTTACAAGCAGCTAACACCAACGCCTGTTTTCCATAAGAACTTTCAGGGTCTGCATTATTTTTATTTCCCTCAGTCCTTCTATGTATCGGTCATCTGCCCGGAGGGTACCACTTATCAACGGGTTACTGGTCACTATGCCATAGCGGAAGCATGCTATATCCGCTCCACTAACATAACAACGTACCCGTCCCGGATTCGTCTGGTTTTCACGGCCAATATTTCCCATCGAGTGTTTCCTCTACGGTCTCTCGATGACATTCATTTCTCCAGCATCTCGTATGTGACTAATTCCCTTAATTCATTGTCTTTCGCGAACAAACCAGAGTTTGCGGAAACCCTGGAGGAAACGCTGCCTGATTATTTGCATCTCCCCTACCTGTACCCTGGATTTTTTGTACCAATGTTTCTGATGTTCGTCAGTCTCGTCGTCATGTGCTACCTTATTAGGAGGAACTCTGTCCTGCACGATTATTTGGTTGTGCAGACACGGCGACTGGATGCCGGGAGGCCACTGGCAAGGTAGTTTTTCCTTTTCTCAGACAAGTCAGGGGACAGAAACCTGGCTGCTCCTATACTTAACATTGTACTGTGTTTCACTACTGTATTTTTTTTAGGAGCTAGATCAACGTTTCATTGTCTGTAACTATGCCAGTTGTTAGTTTCTTATACATGTGTCCTTATATTTATCTTTTGAGAGGTTTCTTATGTTTCATGTCACACACGTTGTGTTTTCCCTCTCCCTATTTATATTATTATTCCACATCTGTTCTTACATAGCCAGTGTTTTAATATAATTGTATCATAGGCAGTCTGCTTGACAAACTCCCACTATGTATGTTCATGGTACCTAGACTGCTATTTCGATTTTTATATATCGCGAGGTCGCGATCACTGGTAGGTGACCGAGCAGTGTTATAGTAGGATATCAATATATTATTATTATTTAATATCACCACGAATTAGGCATACAATTGTCAATGGAAAAAACCCACGACAGATAGATCACGCCACCTTATAGGAATGTCGTCCGTCAGTGTTTACCGTCTCAGTTTTGTATACTTAGCACTCCGATGGTGCGTGGAGGTCACCTTGACATACGTGACCAATTGTAACAATTATTTTCCAACCTGTAACTCGCCACTCCTTCACGAGAGTCCGACTGACACACAACGACAGTCGCTCTCGCTCCGTCGCTTCTTGTACATAAAGGCTACGAATATAATTCGCCTTAAGGAAGCTGAAGTCTTAATCAACACCCTTTAAACGCCCCCCGACAAGCCCGTTACAGTATATTTATTTCATTTAATATTAAATTATTTTATGTGGATATTTGTATTTGTATTTAGGTTGTTTTATGTGTATTCCCTATATATATTTTCATCCAAAATTACATTATTTTATTGGTATTTTCTTAATTTAATTCGATACGAATTTAGATTATTTTAAGGTATTTTGTATACATATTTTTATACTCATTTACATTATCTAATGTGTGTTTAGTATATATATTTTTGTGCAAATTTATTATATGTGCATTTTTGTACATATATTTTTATAGAAATTTGCGTTATTTTATGTGTATTTTATATATGTTTTCTCATACAAATTTACATTATTTTATTGGTATTTTGTTTATTTATTTTGATACGAATTATATGATTATATGTGTATTTTGTACATATTTTTTTATACGTATTTACGTTATTTAATCTGTAATTTATTTATATATTTTTATACAAATTTACGTTATTATATGTGTATTTGTATAAATATTTTGATACAAATTTACTTTATTTTATGTATTTTGTATATATATTTCAATTCAAATTTAGCTTATTTTGTGTGTATTTTGTATATCTATTTTCATAAAATTTAATTACTTCTGTGTATTTTTGTATATAATTTTATATAAATATACGTTATTTTATGTGTGTTTTGTATATTTACATTTATACAAATACACATTTTTTTATTGGTATTTTGTTTATATATTTTTCTACGTATTTACATTATTTTATGTGTATTTTGTATATATATTTTCATAAAAAATTACGTTATTATATGTGTTTTTGTATAAAAATTTTGATACAAATTTTCATTATTTGATGTATTTTGTATATATATTTCTATTCAAATTTACCTTATTTTATGTGTATTTTGTATATCTATTTTCATACAAATTTAACTACTTTTGTGTATTTATGTATATAGTTTATACAAATTTACGTTGTTTTATGTGTATTTTGTATGTCTATTTTTATACAAATAAACATTCTTTTGTTGGTATTTTGTTTATTTATTTTGATACGAATTTACATTATTTTATGTGTATTTTGTATACATTTTTTATACGTATTTACTTCATTTTGTGTGTATTTTGTATATATATTTTATAGAAATCTACCTTTTTTTTATGTGTATTCGTATATATATTTTGAAACAAATTTACATTATTATATATGTATTTTGCATATCTATTTCAATACAAATTTAACTTTTTGTATGTGCATTTTGTATATTTATTTTAATACAAATTCAAATATTTTATGTGTATTTTGGTATATTTATTTTTATAAAAAATGCGTTATTTTATGGGTATTTTGCATCTTAATTTTCATACAAATTTACATTATTTTATTAATATTCTGGGTATTTATTTTCATACGATTTTACATTATTCTATATGTGTTTTGTAAATATATTATTTAATGTGTATTTTGCATATATATTTTATACAAATTTACTATTTTATGTGTATTTATTTATATATTTTCACTCAAATTTAATTACTATTTTACGTGTATTTTGTTTATGTATTTCAATACAAATTTTCCTAATTTTAAGTGTATTTTGTATATTTATTTTCATACAAATTTTCATTATTTTTGTGTATTTTTGTATATAGTTTTATACACATAAAATTACGTAAATTTATATAAAACTATATACAAAAATCCACAGAAGCAATTAAATTTGTATGAAAATAGATATACAAAATACACATAAAATAAGCTCAATTTGAATTGAAATATATATACAACATACATAAAATAATGTAAATTTGTATCAAAATAATTATAAAAATACATTTAAAATAACTTAAATTTGTATAGAAATATATAAACAAAATATACATTAAATAATGTAAATACGTATAAAAAATATGTACAAAACATAAAAATAATCATGTTATTCGTATCAAAATAAATAAACAAAATACCAATAAAATAATGTAAATTTATATGAGAAAACATATACAAAATACACATAAAATAACGCAAATAAAAAAAAAAATATGTACAAAAATGCACATAAATTAAATTAAACTTGCATAAAAATACATATACAAAACCCACATAAAATAATACAAATTTGTATGAAAATATATAAACAAATACACATAAAATAACGTAAATTTGGATAAAATATATATACAAAATATACATTAAATAATTCAAATATGTATAAAAATATATATATACAAAATACACATAGAATAAGGTAAAATCGTATCAAAATAAATAAACAGAATATCAATAAAATAATGTAAATTTGTATGAGAATAAAGATGCAAAATACCCATATAATAACGCATATTTGTATAAAAATATATATACAAAAATACACATAAAATAATAATTTTTTTTATTAAAATAAATATACAAAATGCACATACAATAAAGTAAAGTTGTATTGAAATAGATATGCAAAATATACATCAATAAAGTAAATTTGTGTCAAAATGTATATACGAATACTCATAAGATATAGTAAATTTCTATGAAAATATACATACAAAATATATATAAAATGATGTAAATAAGTATAAAAATATATATACCAAATATACCTCAAATAATGTAAACTCCTATCAAAATAAATAAAGAAAATTCCGATAAAAGAACGTTTATTTGTAGGAAAATAAATATACAAAATACACATTTAAATACATGTACAAAATACACATAAAATAATGAAAATTTGTATAAAATATATATACAAATAGAAATAAATAATGTAAATATATATAAAATATATATAGAAAGCACAAATAGAATAATGTAAAATCGTATTAAAATAAATACACAGAATATTAATAAAATAATGTAAATTTGTATGAAAATAAAGATGAAAAATATTCATAAAATAACGCATTTTCTTTAAAAATATATATATCAAAATACACATAAAACATTTAAATTTGTATTAAAATAATTATAGAAAATACACATACACTAATTTAAATTTGTATTGAAATAGATATGCAAAATACATATAAAAGAATGTAAATTTGTTTCAAAATATATATACAAATACATATAAAATAACGTAGATTTCTATGAAAATATATATACAAAATACACATAAAATGAAGTAAATACGTATAAAAAAATGTATACAAAATACACATAAAATAATGTAAATTCGTATCAAAATAAATAATCAAAATACCAATAAAAGAATGTGTATTTGTATAAATATAAATTTAATTATATGTGTATTTTGTATATATATTTTTATAGAAATCTACGTTGTTTATGTGTATTCCTTTATATATTTTGAAACAAATTTACATTTGTTTTTATATATTTGCGTATCTATTTTAATACAAATTTATCTTATATGTGCATTTGTATACTTATTTTGATACAAAATCTAATATTTTATGTGTTGTCGTATATATATTTTTATAAAAAATGATATCAAGATCATAAGCTGGTTTTCAAAGAAAGAGTGCTAAGAGATATGGACATGGAAATGGAAGATTTAAATGGATGGTGGAACAGAATGAGTGAAAACATCTTGAGAGCTGGAAAAGAAATCCTCGGTGAAAGTAGTGGCAAGATATGGGAAAATAAAGAAACATGGTGGTTTAATGAAGAGGTACAGCAGAAAGTTCAAGCAAAGAAGATTGCGAAGAAAAGATGAGAAGTAACAAAAGTTGGACGGTGATAAAGAGCATTACAAACAGTGCAGCAAAGGAAGCAAAAAAGAACGGTAGCAATTGCAAAGTCAGAAGCGCATGACAACCTGTATAAAGAGTTGGATACCAAGGAAGGACAACAAAAAAGTATTCAAGTTGGCCAAGACGAAAACAAAATTACAAAAGACATTACACATATTAGACAGATCAAGGATGAAAGAGGGGGTTGTGATACGAAGGAAGAGATATCATAATAAGGTGGAAGGACTACTTTGAGGCTGCTAAATGAAGAAAATGAGAGACTTATTAGAGATGATGGAGAACCGAACGACCAATTAGTAGGGGAGGTGACAAGACAAGAGGTAGAAAGAGAACTGAAGAAAATGAAAAATGGCAAGTCAATAGGAATACCAGTAGAAGTATGGAAAGCCTTAGGAAGAGAAGGAGTTGACATGTTGCACCAGCTGATCAGAGGAATAATGGAGAAGGAAGTTATACCAGAAAAGTGGAGAAAGCACACTGATACCGATCTTCAAGAGAAGGAGACATCCAGGGCTGTGAGAACTATCGAGGGATAAAACTAATGTCTCACACCCTTAAACTATTCGAAAGGGTGTTGGATGATAGATTGAGACAGGTGGTACATATCGGTAGGCAACAACTAGGATTTATGAAGGGACTTGGAACGGGTGCCGGAATTTACTCACTTCGACAGAATATGGAAATACATTGGGAAAAGCAGAAAGTACTACATCTGGTTATTCTCGACTTGGAGAACGCATACGAGAGGGTCCCACGGCAAGTATGGAGAAGCCTAAGAGAAAGGAGTGCCAGAAAAGTATGTCAGAATTGTCCAAGAATGCTACAGAATGTTACAACTAGAGTTCGGGTACGGTTGGTACAACTGACAGTTTCCATGTGAAAGTCGGCTTACCAAGGATCGGCACTAAGTCCATTACTTTTCAATATAGTGTTCGATGTCATTACAGAAAATGTCAGAGAGAACCACCCTGGTGTGTATTATATGCTGATGACATCGTCTTGGTGACAGAGGAGAAGACAGCTGGAAAGAAAACTAGAAGAATGGAAGTTGCTTTGGAAAGCAGAGGAATGAAGATTAGTAGGTCCAAAACGGAATACTTCACAACAGATACAAGTGGCGACCAACAGGCCACAATTAGACTAAATGGTGAAATGTTGAAGAGAGTGAAAACATTTAAGTACTTAGGATCAATGGTAGACGAGACAGTGGAGATGGAAAAAGTGAATTTCCGGATCAATGTGGCTGGAATAACTGGCGGAAAGTTTCTTGTGTGATATGTGATAGGAGGGTACCATTAAGAGTGAAGGGTAAATTTCACAAAGCAGTGGTCAGACCTGCAATGGCGTATGGGCTTGAAGCAGCACCTCTGAAGAAGAACGAAGAAAGAAGATGGATGTGGCGGAAATGAAGATGTTGAGATGGATGGTGAGTCACCAGAAGAGATCAATTAGGAATGAATATATAAGAGGAACAGTGAAAGTAATTGAAATCTCCAAGAAGATCCAGGAGTCAAGATTGAGGGTGGTATGGACGCTTGAGAAGAAGAGTTGGGAAGATCATGTAGGAAGGAAGTCATGGAAATGAAAGTGCAGGGAAATAGAAGAAGAGGAAGGCCCAAACGAAGGTGGATTGATAGCATAAACGGAGATCTAAGGGAGAAGAATTTAAACCCAGAGATGGCCAACAACAGAAATACGTGGAGAAGGCTCATTCACAACGGCGACCCCGAATAGGGAAAAGCTGGGAAGAAGAAGAAGATTTTTATAAAAAATGCGTTATTTTATGGGTATTTTGCATCTTAATTTTCATACAAATTTACATTATTTTATTAATATTTTGTGTATTTATTTTGATACGATTTTATATTATTCTATTTGGGTTTTGTATATATTTTTTTTATACATATCTACATTATTTAATGTGTATTTGTATATAAATTTGATACAAATTTACGTTATTTTAAGTGTATATGTTTATATATTTTCATTCAAATTTACATTATTTTATGTGTATTTTGTATATGTATCTCAAAACAAAATTACCTAATTTTATGTGTTTTTTGTATATTTATTTTCATACAAGTTTAAATTATTTTTGTGTATTTTTGTATATAGTTTTATACAAATTTAGGTTATTTTATTTGTATTTTGTATATCTATTTTCATACAAATACACATTCTTTTCATGATATTTTGTTTATTTATTTTGACACGAATTTACATTATTTAATGTGTATTTTGTATATATATTTTTATACGTATTTACATCATTTCATGTGTATTTTGTATATATATTTCTATAGAAATCTACGTTATTTTATGTGTATTCGTATATATATTTTGAAACAAATTTACATTGTTTTATGTGTATTTTGCATATTTTTTCAATACAAATTTACCTTATTGTATGTGCATTTTGTATATTAATTTTAATACAAATTTGATTATTCTATGTTTATTTTTGTATATGTATTTTTATAAAAATATGCTTTATTTTATGGGTATTTTGCATCTTTATTTTCATACAAATTTACATTATTTTATTGATATTCTGTGTATTTATTTTGATATGATTTTACATTATTCTATGTGTATTTTGTATATATATTTTATATAAAATATACGTTATTTTATGTGTATTTGTTTTCATTTCATACAAATTTACATAATTTTATGCGTTTTTTGTACATGTATTTAAATACAAATTTAACTAGTTATATGTGTATTTTGTATATCTATTTTTTATGTATATATTCATAGAAATTTACTCTATTTTATGAGTATTCGTATATATATTTTCATACAAATTTACATTATTGATGTGCATTTTGCATATCTATTTCAATACAAATTTACTTTATTGTACGTGCATTTTGTATATTTATTTTTGTATATTGTATTTTTGTATATATATTTTTATGCAAATATGCGTTATTATATGGATATTTTGGATCTTTATTTTCATACAAATTTACATTATTTTATTGATATTCTGTTTATTTATTTTGATACGATTTAACATTATCCTATATGTATTTTGTATATATTTTTTTATACATATTTACATTATTTAATGTTTATTTTGAATATATATTTTATCCAAATTTATATTATTTTATGTGTATTTGTTTATATATTTTCATACAAATTTACATTATTTTATGTGTATTTTGTATATATATTTTTCGACGTATTTAAATTATTTTATGTGCATTTTTTATATACATTTTCATAAAAATTTACGTTATTTTATTGTGTGTATTCGTATATATTTTGATACAAATTTTATACAAATTCTTGCTATTTACTGTGTATTTGTATATATATTTTCTTACAAATTTATATTATTTTATGTGTATTTTTACATATATTTCATTACAAATTTACCTTATTTTATGTTTATTTTGTATATTTATTTCATTCAATTTTAAATTATTTTATGTGTATATTTGTATTTGTATTTAGGTTATTTTATGTGTATTTTCTATATATATTTTCATCCAAAATTACATTATTTTATTAGTATTTTCTTAATTGAAATCGATACGAATTTATATTATTTCATAGGTATTTTGTATACATATTTTATACTCATTTACATTATCTAATCTGTGTTTTGTATATATATTTTTATGCAAATTTATTTGATGTGCATTTTTGTACATATATTTTAATAGAAATTTGCGTTATTTTATGTGTTTTTTGTATATGTTTTCTCATACAAATTTATATTATTTCATTGGTATTTTGTTTATTTATTTTGATACGAATTACATGATTATATGTGTATTTTGTACATATTTTTTTATACGTATTTACATTATTTAATGTCTATTTTGTTTATATATTTTTTTTTAAATTTACGTTATTATATGTGTATTTGTATAAATATTTTGATACAAATTTACTTTATTTTATGTATTTTGTATATATATTTCAATTCAAATTTAGTTTATTTTGTGTGTATTTTGTATATCTATTTTCATACAAATTTAATTACTTCTGTGTATCTTTGTATATAGTTTTATATTAATTTACGTTATTTTATGTGTATTTTGTATATTTATATTAATACAAATAAACTTTTTTATTGGTATATTGTTTATTTATACGAATTTACATTAAATTACGTGTATTTTGTATACATTTTTTTATACGTATTTACCTCATTTTATGTATATTTTGTATATATATTTTTATAGAAATCTACGTTATTTTATGTATTTTCATATATATATTTTGAAACAAATTTACATTGTTTTATATGTATTTTGCATATCTATTTTAATACAAATTTACTTTATTGTATGTGTATTTTGTATATCTATTTTAATACAAATTTAATTTTTTTATGTGTATATTAGTATATATATTTTTATAATAAAAGGCGTTATTTATTGGGTATTTTGCTTCTTTATTTTCATACAAATTTACATTATTTTATTAATATTCTGTGTATTTATTTTGATACGATTTTACATTATTCTGTTTGTGTTTTGTATATATTTTTTTATACATATTTACATTATTTAATTTGTATTTTGTATATATATTTTATACAAATTTACGTTATTTTAAGTGTATTTGTTTATGTATTTTTATTCAAATTTACATTATTTTATGTGTATTTTGTATATGTATTTCAATACAAATTTAGCTAGTTTTATGTGTATTTTGTATATTTATTTTCATACAAATTTAAAATATTTTTGTGCATTATTGTATATAGTTTTTATATAATTTTAGGTTATTTTATGTATTTTGTATAGCTATTTTCATGCAAATACACATTCTTTTATTAAATATTTTGTCTATTTATTTTTTGACGCGAGTTTACATTATTTAATGTGTATTTTGTATATATATTTTATACGTATTTACATCATTTCATATTGTATTTGTATATATATTTCTATAGAAATCTACGTTATTTTATGTGTATTCGTATATATATTTTGAAACAAATTTACACTGTTTTATGTGTATTTTGCATATTTTTTCAATACAAATTTACCTTATTGTATCTGCATTTTTTATATTAATTTTAATACAAATTTAGTTATTCTATGTGTATTTTTGTATTTGTATTTTTATAAAAATATGTTTAATTTTATGGTTATTTTGCATCTTTATTTTCATACAAATTTATATTATTTTATTAATATTCTGTGTATATATTTTGGTGCGATTTTACATTATTCTATGTGTATTTTGTTTATATATTTTATACAAATGTACGTTATTTTATGTGTATTTGTGTTCATTTCATACAAATTTACATTATTTTATGTGTATTTTGTACATGTATTTAAATACAAATTTAACTAATTATATGTGTATTTTGGATATCTATTTTCATACAAATTGAAATTATTGTTGTGGTTTTTTTTTGTATATATTTTTATACAAATTTTCGGTATTTTATGTGTATTTTCTATATTCATTTTCCTACACATATACGTTATTTCATCGGAATTTTGTTTATTTATTTTAATACGAATTTACATTATTTTAGGTGTATTTGGTATATATATTTTTATACTTTTTTACATCATTTTATATGTATTTTGTATGTATATTTTCATAGAAATTTACTCTATTTTATATGTATTCGCATATATATTTTGATACATATTTACATTATTTATGTGTATTTTGCATATCTATTTCAATACAAATTAACTTTATTGTATGTGCATTTTGAATATTTATTTTAATACAAATTAAAGTATTTTATGTGTATTTTTGAAAAAATATTTTTATGCAAATATGCGTTATTATATGGGTATTTTGCGTCTTTATTTTCATACAAATTTACATTATTTTATTGATATTCTATTTTTTTATTTTGATACGATTTAACATATTAATAAAGTAAAATTGTATTGAAATACATATGCAAAATACACATCAATAATGTAAATTTGTATCAAAATATATGTGCGAATACACATAAATATAAATTTCTGTGAAAATATGCATACAAAATACATATAAAATGATGTATAAATGGTAAAATAAAATACCTAAAATAATGAATAAACAAAATAATTTCAGTTTTTGAAAGATATACAAAATACACATATAATTAGTTAAATTTGTCTTTAAAACCAAATTTAACTAATTATATGTGTATTTTACATGTACAAAATGCATAAAATGAGAATTTGAATGAGAATGAAAAGTGCCAAAATACGTGCATGCAAAATAATGTAATTTGTGAAAATATAAATTCATAAAATATAAAATAATGTAAAATTTCCAAATATATACATAAAATAAAATAAATTTATAAAATACGCATAAAATAATGTAAATTGTATCAAAATAAATATGCATAAAGAATGTATATTTGTATAAATATAAATATAAAAATACGCATAAATAATAAATTTATATTATACAAAATACACAGAATAATTAATTTGTGAAAATATATATAAAATACACACAAAATAAGCTAAATTTGAATTGAATATATGCAAAATACATAAAATAACAAATTTGTCAAAATATTTATACAAATACACATATGCTAAATAATAAAAATATATAAACAAAATACACATTAAATAATGTAAATATGTAAAAAAATATACAAAATACACATATAATCATGTAATTCAAAATAAATAAACAAAATACCAATAAAATAATGTAAATTTGAAAAAATATACAAAATACACATGAAATAACGTAAATTTCTATAAAATATATGTATAGAAATGCACATAAATAAATTTGAATAAAATATATACAAAACACATATAATAAATGAGTATAAAATATTTATACAAAATACCTATGAAATAATCTAAATTCATCAATTAAATTAAGAAAATACCAATAAAATATTGTAATTTTGAATGAAAATATATAGAAAATAAATATAAAATAACCTAAATACAATTACAAATATACACATCAAATAATTTAAAAAAATTTAAGAAATAAATATGCAAAATAAAATTGTGAAATATACAAAATAATCATAGAAAAGGTAAATTAATAATGAAATAAATGTAAAAATACATAAAATAATATAAATTTGTATGAAAATATATATACAAATAAACATAAAATAACTTGATTTGTATAAAATTTTTGTATCAAAATATATACGAATACACAAAAATAAGGTAATTTTTATGAAAATTTATATACAAAATGCTTACAAATAATTTAAATACGTAGAAAATTATATATACAAAATACACATAAAATAATGTATATTCGTATCAAAATAAATGATCAAAATTACAATAAAAGAATGTATATTTAGGAGAAATATATATACAAAATACATATATAAAGAACTAAAATTTGTGTGAAAATATATACTAAACAAAATAAATTAAATTTGTTTTAAAATATATATGCAAAATACAAATAAAATTAGGAAAATTTGTATTGAAATACATATACAAAATACTCTTGAACGAATAAAGTAAATTTGTTTGAAAATATATAAACAAATACACATAAAAATAACGTAAATTTGAATAAAATATATAAACAAATAAACATTAAATAATGTAAATATGTATAACAAAATAAATACAGAATACACAAAAATAGATATGCAAAATACATATAAACAATGTAAATTTGTTTCAAAATATATATACGAATACACATGAAATAAGGTATATTTCTATAAAAATATATGTACAAACTACACATAAAATTAAGTAAATACGTATAAAAAAATGTATACAAAATACACATAAAATAATGTAAATTCGTATCAAAATAAATAAACAAAATACCAATAAAAGAATGTGGGTTTGTATAAATATAAATATACAAAATACACATTAAATAATGTAAATTTGTTTAAAACTATACAAAATACACATGAAATGATGTAAATACGTATAAAAATATATATACAAAATACACGAGAAAACATATACAAAATACACATAAAATAACGTAAATTTCTATAAAAATATATGTACAGAAATGCACATAAAATAAATTTGTATAAAAATATATATACAAAACACACATTAGATAATGTAAATGAGTATAAAAATATTTATACAAAATACCTATGAAATAATCTAAATTCGTATCGAATTAAATTAAGAAAATACCAATAAAAAATTGTAATTTTGAATGAAAATATATATACAAAATACACATAAAATGAAGTAAATACGTATAAAAAAATGTATACAAAATACACATAAAATAATGTAGATTCGTATCAAAATAAATAAACAAAATACCAATAAAACAATGTGTATTTGTATAAATATAAATATAAAAAAATACGCATAAAATAACGTAAATTTATATAATACTATATACAAAAATACACAGAAATAATTAAATTTGTATATAAATAGATATATAAAATACATACAAAATAAGCTAGATTTGAATTGAAATATATATACAAAATACATAAAATAAAGCAAATTTGTATCAAAATATTTATACAAATACACATATAATAACGTAAATTTGTATAAAAATATTTAAACAAAATACACATTAAATAATGTAAATACGTAAAAAAAATATATACAAAATACACATATAATCATGTAATTCCTATGAAAATAAATAAACAAAATACCAATAAAATAATGTAAATTTGTATGAGAAAACATATACAAAATAAATTTGCATAAAAATATATATACAAAACACACATTAGATAATGTAAATGAGTATAAAAATATGTATACAAAATACCTATGAAATAATCTAAACTCGTATCGAATTAAATTAAGAAAATACCAATAAAATATTGTAATTTTGAATGAAAATATATATATAAAATAAATGTAAAATAACCTAAATATAATTACGAATATACACATCAAAAAATTTAAAATTTAATGAAATAAATATACAAAATAAACATAAAAAAAGGTAAATTAATAATGAAATAAATGTAAAATTACATATAAAATAATATAAATTTGTATGAAAATATATATACAAATAAATATAAAATAACATGAATTTGTATAAAATTTGTATCAAAATATATACGAATACACACAATAAAATAACGTAAATTTTTATGAAAATGTATATACAAAATACACATAAAATAATTTAAATACGTAGAAAATTATGTATACAAAATACACATAAAATAATGTAAATTCGTATCAAAATAAATGAACAAAATTCCAATAAAAGAATGTATATTTGTAGGAAAATATATATACATAATACATACAAAAGAACTAAAATTTGTATGAAAATACATAAAAAATACACAAAAATAAATTAAATTTGTTTGAAAATAGATATGCAAAATACACATAAAATTAGGAAAATTTGTACTGAAATACATATACAAAATACTCTTAAATAAAATAAATTTGTTTGAAAATGTATAAACAAATACACATAAAATAACGTAAATTTGAATAAAATATATAAACAAAATAAACATTAAATAATGTAAATATGTATAACAAAAATAAATGCAGAATACACAAAAATAGATATGCAAAATACATAAAAACAATGTAAATTTGTTTCAAAATATATATACGAGTACACATGAAATAAGGTAGATTTCTATAAAAATATATATACAAAATACACATAAAATGAAGTAAATACGTATAAAAAAATATATCCAAAATACACATACAATAATGTAAATTCGTATCAAAATAAATAAACAAAATACCAATAAAAGAATGTGTATTTGTATAAATATAAATATACAAAATACACATTAAATAATGTAAATTTGTTTAAAACTATACAAAATACACATGAAATGATGTAAATACGTATAAAAATATATATACAAAATACGCATTAAATAATGTAAATTCGCGTCAAAATAAATAAACAAAATATCAATAAAAAAAATGTGTATTTGTATGAAAATAGATATACAAAATACACATAAAATAATCTAAATTTGTATCAAACTATATACAAAAATACACATAAATATTTGAAATTTGTATGAAAATAAATATACAAAATACACATAAAATTAGGTAAATTTGTATTGAAATACATATATAAAATACACATAAAATAATGTAAATTTGAATAAAAATACATAAACAAATACACTTAAAATAACGTAAATTTGTATAAAAAAATATGTACAAAACACAAATAGAATAATATAAAATCGTATCAAAATAAATACACAGAATATTAATAAAATAATGTAAATTTATATGAAAATAAAGAAGCAAAATACCCATAAAATAACGCATTTTTTTTATTTATAAAAATATATATACCAAAATACACATAAAAAATAAATTTGTATTAAAATAAATATACAAAAAACACATACAATAAGGTAAATTTGTATTGAAATAGATATGCAAAATACATATAAAATAATGTAAATTTGTTTCAAAATATTTATACGAATACACCTAAAATAACGTAGATTTCTATAAAAATATATATACAAAATACACTTAAAATGAAGTAAATACGTATAAGAAAACTATACAAAATACACATAAAATAATGTAAATTCGTATCAAAATAAATAAACAAAATACCAATAAAAGAATGTGTATTTCTATAAATATAAATATACAAAATACACATAAAATAACGTAGATTTATATAAAACTATATACAAAATACACAAGTAATTAAATTTGTATGAAAATAGATATACAAAATACACAAAATAAGCTAAATTTGAATTGAAATATATATACAAAATACATGAAATAAAAGTAAATTTGTGTCATAATATAAAAATAACGTAAATTTGATTCAAATATATATATACAAATACACATTAAATAATGTAAATATGTATAAAAAAATAGATACAAAACACAAATAGAATAATGTAAAATCGTATCAAAATACACAAAAAATTAATAAAATAATGTAAATTTGTATGAAAATTAAGATGCAAAATAAAATAACGCATTTTTTATAAAAATATATATACGACAACACATAAAATTTTTGATTTTGTATTAAAATAAATATACAAAATGCACATACAATAAGATAAATTTGTATTGAAATAGATACGCAAAATACATATAAAACAATACAAATTTGTTTCAAAATATATAAAGGAATACACATAAAAATTGAAATAGATATGCAAAATACATATAAAACAATGTAAAATTTCTTTCAAAATATATATAGGAATACACATAAAATAACGAAGATTTCTATAAAAATATATATACAAAATACACATAAAATGAAGTAAATACGTTTAAAAAATGTATACAAAATACACATAAAATAAGGTAAATTCGTATCAAAATAAATAAACAAAATACCAATAAAAAAATGTGTATTTGTATAAAATTAAATATACAAAATACACATAAAATAACGTAAATTTATATAAAACTATATACAAAAATACACAAAAGTAGTTAAATTTGTATGAAAATAGATATACAAAATACACATAAAATAAACTAAATTTGAATTGATATATATAGATATATATATATATATATATATATATATATATATATATTTATATATATATATATATATATATATATATATATATATATATATATATATATATATATATATATATATATATATATATATATATACAAAATACATCAAATAATGTAAATTTGTTTTGCAAATAAATATACAAAATACACATAAAATTAGGTAAATTTGTATTGAAATACATTTACAAAATACACATAAAATAATGTAAATTTGAATGAAATACATAAACAAATACATAAAAATAACGTAAATTTGTATAAAATATATATAGAAAATACACACTAAATAATGTAAATATGTATAAAAAAATATATACAAAACCAAATAGAATAATGTAAAATCGTATCAAAATAAATACACAAAATATTAATAAAATAAAGTAAATTTGTATGAAAATAAAGGCAAAATACCCATAAAATAACATTTTTTTATAAAAATATATATACCAAAATACATATAAAAATTTAAATTTGTATTAAAATAAATATACAAAATGCACATACAATAAAGTGAAATTTATATTGAAATAGATTTGCAAAATACATATAAAACAATGTAAAATTTGTTTCAAAATATATAAACAAATACACATAAAATAACGTAATTTCTATAAAATATATATACAAAATACACATAAAATGAATAAAATACGTATAAAAAATGTATACAAGTACACATAAAATAATGTAAATTCGTATCAAAATAAATAAACAAAATACCAATAAAAGAATGTGTATTTATAAATATAAATATAAAATACGCATAAAATAATGTAAATTTATATAATACTATATATAAAAATACACAGAAATAATTAAATTTATAAATATATATAAAATACACACAAAAGCTAAATTTGAATTGAAATATATATACAAAATACATAAAATAAAACAAATTTATCAAAATATTTATATAAATACACATATAATATATATATATATATATATATATATATATATAAACAAAATACACAATGTCAATATGTATAAAAATATATACAAAATACACATATAGTAATGTAAATTCGAATCAAAATAAATAAACAAAATAACTGTAAAATAGTGTAAATTTGTGTGAAAACATCTAAAAATACATGAAATACTATAAAAATATATGTACAAAATGCACATAAAATAAATTTAATTTGAATAAAAATATATATACAAAACAAAAATTAAATAATGTAAATGAGTATAAAAATATTTATACAAAATACCTATGAAATAATCTAAAATCTTATCTAATTAAATTAACAAAATACCAATAAAATAATTTAATTTTTTGGATTAAAATATATATAGAAAATACATATAAAATAACCTAAATACAAATATAAATATACACATAAAATAATTAAATATTAAATGAAATAAATATACAAAATAAATATAAAAAAAGGTAAATTAATAATGAAATAAATGTACAAAATACACATCAAATAATGTAAATTTATATGAAAATATATATACAAATAAACATAAAATACCAAATTTGTATTAAATTTGTATCAAAATATACGAATACACACAATAAAATAAAATAATTTTTATGAAAATATATATACAAAATGCATATAAAATAATGTAAATACGTATCAAAATAAATATACAAAATACACATAAAATAATATATATTCGTATCAAAATAAATGAACAAAATACACATAAAATAACTAATATTTGTATTAAATATATATACAAAATACATAAAAGAACTAAAATTTGTATGAAAATATATACAAAATACAGAAATAAATTAAATTTCTTTGAAAATAGATATACAAAATACACATAAAATTAGGTA
Source organism: Eriocheir sinensis (assembly GCF_024679095.1). NCBI lineage: Eukaryota > Metazoa > Arthropoda > Malacostraca > Decapoda > Varunidae > Eriocheir > Eriocheir sinensis. The sequence goes on along the minus strand of NW_026110962.1, from coordinate 234,469 downwards.
AATTTGTGTTGAAATATATAAACAAATATACTCTTAAATAATGTAAATTTGTTGAAAATAAATATACAAAGTACACATAAAACAAAGCAAATTTGTATTAAAAAATAAAAAATAAACATTAAATAATGTAAATTTGTATAACAAAAATAAATATGCAAAATACCCATGAAATAAAGGATATTTAAAAATACATATAAACAATGTAAATTTGTTTCCAAAATATATATAAAATACACATGAAATAAGGTAAATTTATATAAAATATATACAAATACACATAAAATTAAGTAAATTTGTATAAAAAATATATACAAAATACACATAAAATAATCTAAATTTGTATGAAAATAAATAAACAAAATACCAATAATAAAAGAATGTAAATTTGTATAAATATATATACAAATACATTAAATAATGTAAATTTGTATAAAACTATTCAAAATACACATGAAATAATGTAAATACGTATAAAATATATATACAAAATACACAATGAAAAAATTATATATATACAAAATACAAATAAAATAATGTAAATGTATCAAAATGAATACACAGAATGTTAATAAAATAATGTAAATTGTATGAAAATTAAGATGCACCATAATAAATGCGCATTTTATAAAATATACATACCAAAATACACATAAAATAATTGAATTTGTATTAAAATAAATTTACAAAATGCACATTCAATAAGGTAGATCTGTATTTAAATAGATATGCAAAATACATATAAACAATGTAAATTTGTTTCAAAATATATATACGAATACACATAAAAATTGTATTTCTATAAAAATATATCTACAAAATACACATAAAATTAAGTAAATACGTATAAAAAAATGTATACAAATACACATAAAATAATGTAAATTCGTATCAAAATAAATAAACAAAATACCAATACAAAAATGTGTATTTGTATAAATATAAAAGTACAAAATACACATTAAATAACGTAAATTTGTATAAAACTATACACAAAAATACACAAAAGTAACTAAATTTGTATGAAAATGGATATACAAAATACACATAAAATAAGCTAAATTTGAATTCAAATATATATACAAAGTACATAAAATAATGTAAATTTGTATCAAAATATTTATAAAAATACACATATAATAAAGTGGATTTGTATAAAAATATATAAACAAAATACTCATTAAATAATGTAAATACGTATAAGAAATTTGTTCAAAATACACATATAATAATGTAATTCGTATCAAAATAAATAAACAAAATACCAATAAAATAATGTAAATATGTATGAGAAAATATATACAAAATACACATAAAATAACGCAAATATCTATAAAAATATATGTACAAAAATGCACATAAAATAAAGAAAATTTGCATAAAAATATATATACAAAACACACATTAAATAATGTACATGCGTATACAAATATGTATACAAAATACCAATGAAATAATCTAAAATCGTATCGAATCAAATTAACAAAATACCAAAAAAAATAATGGAATTTTGGATGAAAATATATATAAAAAATACACATAAAATAACCTAAATACAAATACAAATATACACATAAAATAATTTAAAATTGAATGAAATAAATATACAAAATAAACATAAATAAGGTAAATTTGTAATGAAATATATGTACAAAATACACATAAAATAATAAAAATTTGTATGAAAATATATATACAAATACACATAAGATAACATGAATTTTATAAAAATATATATTCAAAATAAACATTAAATAATGTATAAAAATATATATACACAATAAAGTAAATTTGTATTGAAATAGATAAACAAAATACACATAAGTAATGTAAATTTGTATCAAAATATATATACGAATACACCTAAAATAGAGTAAATTTCTATGAAAATATACATACACAATACATATAAAATGATGTAAATAAGTATAAAAATATATATATCAAATACACCTAAAATAATGTAAATTCGTTTCAAAATAAATAAACAAAATTCCGATAAAAAACGTATATTTGTAGGAAAATAAATATACAAAATACACATAAAATAACGAAAATTTGTATAAAAATATATACCAAAAAAAAACAAAAATAAAATCAATTTGTATGAAAATAGATATACAAAATACACATATAATTAGTTAAATTTGTATTTAAATATATGTACAAAATACTCATAAAATTATGTAAATTTGTATGAAATGAAAACAAATACACATAAAATAACGTACATTTGTATAAAATATATATACAAAATACACATAGAATAATGTAAAATCGTATCAAAATAAGTACACAGAATATTAATAAAATAATTTAAATTTGTATGAAAAATACATAGAATACCCATAGAATAAAGCATATTTTTTTTAAAAATACATATACAAAAATACACATAGAATAATTAAATTTGTATTAAAATTAATATACAAAATGCACATTCAATAAGGTAAATTTGTATTGAAAAAATACGCAAAATACACATAAAACAGAATACACAAAAATAGATATGCAAAATACATATAAACAATGTAAATTTGTTTCAAAATATATATACGAATACACATAAAATAACGTTGATTTATAGAAATATATATACAAAATACACATGAAATGATGTAAATACGTATAAAAATATATATACAAAATACACATTAAATAATGTAAATTCGCGTCAAAATAAATAAACAAAATATCAATAAAAGAATGGGTATTTGTATGAAAAAAGATATACAAAATACACATAAAATAACCTAAATTTGCATCAAACTATATACAAAAATACACAAAAATATTTTAAATTTGTATGAAAATAAATATACAAAATACACATAAAATTAGGTAAATTTGTATCGAAATACATATACAAAAAACACATAAAATAATGTAAATTTGAATGAAAATACATAAACAAATACACTTAAAATAACGTAAATTTGTATAAAAAAGTATATAGAAAACACAAATAGAATAATGTAAAATCGTATCAAAATAAATACACAGAATATTAATAAAATAATGTAAATTTGTATGAAAATAAAAAGGCAAAATACGCAGAAAATAACGCATTTTTTTTTAAAATATGTATACCAAAATACACATAAAAAAATTGAATTTGTATTAAAATAAGTATATCAAAAACACATACAATAAGGTAAATTTGTATTGAAATAGATATGCAAAATACATATAAAACAATGTAAATTTGTTTCAAAATATATATACGAATACACATAAAATAACGTAGATTTCTATAAAAATATATATACAAAATACACATAAAATGAAGTAAATACGTATAAAAAAATGTATACAAAATACATATAAAATAATGTAAATTCGTATCAAAATAAATAAACAAAATACCAATAAAAGAATGTGTATTTGTAATACACATATAATTAGTTAAATTTGTATTTAAATACATGTACAAAATACACATAAAATTATGTACATTTTTATGAAATGAAAACAAATACGCATAAAATAACGTACATTTGTATAAAATATATATACAAAATGCGTTATTTTGCATATCTATTTCAATACAAATTTACCTTATTGTATGTGCATTTTTTATATTTATTTTAATACAAATTTTAATATTTTATGTGTATTTTGGTATATATATTTTTTTTAAAAATGCGTTATTTTATGGCTATTTTGCATCTTTATTTTCATACAAATTTACATTATTTTATTAATATTCTGTGTATTTATTTTTGATACGATTTTACATTATTCTATTTGTGTTTTGTATATATATTTTTTTTTATACATATTTACATTATTTAATGTGTATTTTGTATATATATTTGATACAAATTTACGTTATTTTAAGTGTATATGTTCAAATATTTTCATTCAAATTTCCATTATTTTAAGTACAAGTATACCAAATACAGATAAAATAATTTAAATACATAGAAAAATATATATACAAAATACACATAAAATAATGTAAATTTGTATGAAAATATATATACAAGATAAACATTAAATAATGTAAATATGTATAAAAAAAATATATACAAAATACACATAGAATAATGTTAAATCGTATCAAAATAAATAAACAGAATATCAATAAAATAATGTAAATTTGTATGAAAATAAAGATGCAAAATATCCATATAATAACGCATATTTGCAAAAAATATATATACAAAAATACATAAAAAATAATTAAATTTGTATTAAAATAAATATACAAAATGCACGTACAATAAAGTAAATTTGTATTGAAATAGATATGCAAAATACACATCAATAATATAAATTTGTATGAAAATATATATACGAATACTCATAAAATAGAGTAAATTTTTATGAAAATATACATAAAAAAATAGATATACAAAATACACATATAACTAGTTAAATTTGTATTTAAATACATGTACAAAAAACACATAAAATAATGTAAATTTGATTGAAAAGAAAACAAATACACATAAAATAACGTATATTTAATATAAAATATATATACATAATACTCATAGAATAATGTAAAATCATATCAAAAGAAATACACAAAATATCAATAAAATAATGTAAATTTGTATGAAAATAAAGATGCAAAATACCCATAAAATAAAGCTTATTTTTATAAAAATACATATACAAAAATAAACATAGAATAATCAAATTTGTATTAAAATTAATATACAAAATGCACATACAATAAGGTAAATTTGTATTGAAAAAATATGCAAAATACACATAAAACAATGTAAATTTGTTTCAAAATATATACGAATACACATAAAATAACGTAGATTTCTATAGAAATATATATACAAAATACACATGAAATGATGTAAATACGTATAAAAATATATATACAAAATACACATTAAATAATGTAAATTCGTGTCAAAATAAATAAACAAAATATCATGAAAAGAATGTGTATTTGTATGAAAATAGATATACAAAATACAAATAAAATAACCTAAATTTGTATAAAACCATATACAAAAATACACAAAAATAATTTAAACTTGTATGAAAATAAATATACAAAAAACACATAAAATTAGGTAATTTTGTTTTGAAATACATATACAAAATACACATAAAATAATGTAAATTTGAATGAAAATATATAAACATATACACTTAAAATAACGTAAATTTGTATCAAATATATATACAAATACACATTAAATAATGTAAATATGTATAAAAAAATAGATACAAAACACAAATATAATGATGTAAAATCGTATCAAAATACACAAAATATTAATAAAATAATGTAAATTTGTATGAAAATTAAGAATCAAAATACCCATAAAATAACGCTTTTTTTTTTAAATATATATACGAAAACACATAAAATTTTTGAATTTGTATTAAAATGAGTATACAAAATTCACATACAAGAAGGTAAATTTGTGTTGAAATAGATACGCAAAATACATATAAAACAATGTAAATTTGTTTCAAAATATATAAAGGAATACACATAAAAATTGAAATAGATATGCAAAATACATATAAAACAATGTAAATTTTGTTTCAAAATATATATACGAATATACATAAAATAACGAAGATTTCTATAAAAATATATATACAAAATACACATAAAATGAAGTAAATACGTATAAAAAAATGTATACAAAATACACATAAAATAATGTAAATTCGTATCAAAATAAATAAACAAAATACCAATAAAAAATGTGTATCTGTATAAAAATAAATATACAAAATACACATAAAATAACGTAAATTTATATAGAACTATATACAAAAATGCACAAAAGTAGTGTAATTTGTATGAAAATAGATATACAAAATACACATAAAATAAATTAATTTGAATTGAAATATATATATATATATATATATATATATATATATATATATATATATATATATATATATATATATATATATATATATATATATATATATATACAAAATACATCAAATAATGTAAATTTGTATCAAAATATTTATACAAATACACATATAATAACGTAAATTTGTATAAAAACACATAAACAAAATACACATTAAATAATGTAGATACGTATAAAAAAATATGTACAAAATACACATATAATCATGTAATTCGTATCAAAATAAATAGACAAAATACCAATATTATAATGTAAATTTGTATGAGAAAACATATTCAAAATACACATAAAATAACGCTAATTTCTTTAAAAATATATGTACAAAAATGCACATCAAATAAAGTAAATTTGCATCAATATATATATAAAAAACACACATTCTTATTGTATGTGCAATTTGTATATTAATTTTAATACAAATTTAATTATTCTATGTGTATTTTTGTATATGTATTTTTTTAAAATATGCTTTATTTTATATGTATTTTGCATCTTTATTTTCATACAAATTTACATTATTATATTGGTATTCTGTTTATTTTTTTAAACGATTTTACATTATTCTATGTGTATTTTGTATATATATTTTATACAAATGTACGTTATTTTATGTTTATATGTTTTCATTTCATAAAAAAATTACTTATTTTATATGTATTTTGTACATGTATTTAAAGACAAATTTAACTAATTATATGTGTATTTTGTATATCTATTTTCATACAAATTGAAATTATTTTTGTTTGTTTTTTGTATAAATTTTTATACAAATTTTCGTTATTTTATGTATATTTTGTATATTTATTTTCCTACAAATATACGTTCTTTCATCGGAATTTTGTTTATTTAGTTTGATACGAATTTACATTATTTTAGGTGTATTTGGTATATATATTTTTACTATTTACATAAGTGTATGTGTATTTTGTATGTATATTTTCATAGAAATTTACACTATTTTATGTGTATTCGTATATATATTTTGATACAAATCTACATTATTGATTTATATAAAATAACGCATTTTTTATTAAAATATATTACCAAAATACACATAAAATATTTGAATTTGTATTAAAATAAAAATACAAAATGAACATACAATAAGGTAAATTTGTATTGAAATAGATATGCAAAATAAATATAAAACAATATAAATTTGTTTCAAAATATATATATGAATACACATAAAATAACGTAAAAATATATACAAAATACACGTAGAATAATGTCAATTCGTATCAAAATGAATGAGCAGAATATCAATAAAATAATGTAAATTTGTATGAAAATAAAGATGCAAAATAACCATAAAATAAAGCATATGTTTATAAAAATACTGATACAAAAATACACTTCGAATAATTAAATTTGTAATAAAATTAATATACAAAATGCGTATATAATAAGGTAAATCTGTATTGAAAAAATATGCAACATACACGTTTACTCATACAAATTTATATTATTTTATTGGTATTTTGTTTATTTATTTTGATACGAATTACATGATTATATGTGTATTTTATTATATTTTTTTATACATGTTACATTATTTAATGAGTATTTTGTTTATATATTTGCATACAAATTTACGTTATTATATGTGTATTTGTATAAATATTATGATACAAATTTACTTTATTTCATGTATTTTGTATATATATTTCAATTCAAATTTAGCTTATTTTGTGTGTATTTTGTATATCTATTTTCATACAAATTTAATTATTTCTGTGTATTTTTTGTATATAGTTTTATACAAATTTACGTTATTTATATTTATACAAATACACATTCTTTTATTAGTATTTTGTTTATTTATTTTGATACGAATTTACATTATTTTATGTGTATTTTGTATACATTTTTTTTTGTACGTGTGTACTTCATTTTATGTGTATTTTGTATATATATTTTTTATAGAAATCTAAGTTTTTTTTATGTGTATTCGTATATATATTTTGAAACAAATTTTTATTGGTTTATATGTATTTTGCATTTCTCTTTCAATACAAATTTATCGTATTGTATGTGCATTTTGTATATTTATTTTAATACAAATTCAAGTATTTTATGAGTGTTTGGTATATATATTTTTATAAAAAATGCGTTATTTTATGGGTATTTTGCATCTTAATTTACATTCAAATATACATTATTTTATTAATATTCTGTGTATTTATTTTGATACGATTTTACATTATTCTATTTGTGTTTTGTATATATTTTTTTTATACATATTTACATTATTTAATGTGTATTTTGTATATATATTTGATACAAATTTACGTTATTATAAGTGTATTTGTTTATATATTTTCATTCAAATGTACATTATTTTATATGTATTTTGTATATGTATTTCAATACAAATTTACCTAATCTTATGTGTATTTTATATATTTCTTTTCATACAAATTTAAATTATTTTAGTGTATTTTTGTATATAGATTTATACAAATTTAGGTTATTTTATGTACGCATTTAAATTATTTAATGTGTGTTTTGTACATATATTTTTATGCAAATTTACTTTATTTTATGTGCATTTTTGTACATATATTTTTATAGAAATTTGCGTTATTTTGTATGTATTTGTATATGTTTTCTCATACAAATTTAAATTATTTTATTGCTATTTTGTTTATTTATTTTGATACGAATTACATGATTATATGTGTATTTTGTACATATTTTTTATACGTATTTACATTACTTAATGTGTATTTTGTTTATATATTTTTAAACAAATTTACGTTATTATATGTATTTGTATAAATATTTTGATACAAATTTTTATAATTTTATGTATTTTGTATATACATTTAAATTCAAATTTTGCTTATTTTATCTGTATTTTGTATATCTATTTTCAAACGAATTTAATTACTTCTGTGTATTTTTTTATATAGTTTTATACAAATTTACGTTATTTTATATGTATTTTGAATATTTATATTTATACAAATACACATTCCTTTATTGGTATTTTGTTTATTTATTTTGATACGAGTTTATTTATTTTATGTGTATTTTTTATGCATTTTCTTATACGTATTTAATTCATTTTATGTGTATTTTGTATATATATTTTTTATAGAAATCTACGTTATTTTATGTGTATTCGTATAAATATTTTGAAACAAATTTACATTGTTTTATATGTATTTTGCATTTATTTTCATACGATTTTACATTGTTCTATGTGTATTTTGTATATATTTTATTTTACATATTTACATTATTTAATGTGCATTTTCTATATATATTTTATACAAACATACGATACTTTATGTCTATTTCTTTATATATTTTCATACAAATTTACATATAAAAGTATGTAAATTTATTTAAAAATAAATACCGAATACACAAAATAACGTAGATTTCTATAAAAATGTATATAAAAAATACACATAAAATTAAGTAAATACGTATAAAAAAATGTATACAAAAGACACATCTAAATTTGAATGAAAATATTTATACAAATACACATAAAATAACATGAATTTGTATAAAATTTGTATCAAAATATATTCGAATACACACAAGAAAATAACGTAAATTTTTATGAAAATGTATAAACAAAATACACATAAAATAATTTAAATACGTAGAAAAGTATATATACAAAATACACAAAATAATGTAAATTCGTATCAAAATAAATAGACAAAATTCCAATAAAAGAATGTATATTTATAGGAAAATATATATACAAAATACAAATAAAATATCTAAAATTTGTATAAAAATATATACAAAAATACACAAAAACAGTTTAAATTAGTTTGAAAATAGATATGCAAAATACACATAAAATTAGGCAAATTTGTATTAAAATACAAAAAATAATGTAAATTTGTATGAAAATATATTAACAAATACTCATAAAACAACGTAAATTTGGATATAATATATATACAAAATAAACATTAAATAATGTAAATATGTATAAAAAATATATACAAAATACACATAGAATAATGTTAAATCGTATCAAAATAAATAAACAAAATATCAATAAAATAAAGTAAATTTGTATGAAAATAAAGATGCAAAATACCCATATAATAACGCATATTTGCGTAAAAATATATATACAAAAATACACATAAAATAATTTAATTTGTATTAAAATAAATATACAAAATGCACATACAATAAAGTAAATTTGTATTAAAATAGATATGCAAAATACACATAAATAATGTAAATTTGCATCAAAAGATATATACGAATACACATAAAATAGAGGAAATTTCTATGAAAATATGCATACAAAATACACATAAAATAATGCAAATAAATATAAAAATATATATACCAAATACCCCTAAAATAATGTAAACTCGGATCAAAATAAATAAACAAAATTCCGATACAAGAAAGTATATTTGTAGGAAAATAAATATACAAAATACACATAAAATAGCGAAAATTTGTATAAAAATATATACAAAAAAAACACAAAAATATTTTCAATTTGTATGAAAATAGATATACAAAATACACATGTAATTAGTTAGTTTTGTATTTAAATACATGTACAATATACACATAAAATAATGTAAATTTGTATGAAATGAAAACAAATACACATAAAATATCATACATTTGTATAAAATATATATACAAAATACACATAGAATAATGTAAAATCGTATCAAAATAAATACACAGAATCAATAAAATAATGTAAATTTGAATGAAAATAAAGATGCAAAATACCCATAAAATAAAGCATATTTTTATAAACATACATATACAAAAATACACATGGAATAATTAAATTTGTATTAAAATTAATATACAAAATGCATATACAATAAGGTAAATTTGTATTGAAAAATATGCATAATACACATAAAACAGTGTAAATTTGTTTCAGAATATATATACGAACACACATAAAATAACGTAGATTTCTATAAAAATATATATACAAAATACACATAAAATGAATTAAATACGTATAAGAAAATGCATAAAAAATACACATAAAATAATGTAAATTCGTATCAAAATAAATAAACAAAATACCAATAAATGAATGTGTATTTGTATAAATATAAATATACAAAATACACATAAAAAAACGTAAATTTGTATAAAACTATATAAAAAAATACACAAAAGTAGTTAAATTCGTATGAAAATAGATATACAAAATACAGATAAAATAAGCAAAATTTGAATTGAAATGTATATACAAAATACATAAAATTAAGTAAATTTGTATCAAAATATTTATACAAATACATATAATAACGTGAATTTGTTTAAAAATATATAAACAAAATACACATTAAGTAATGTAAATACGTATAAAAAATATGTACAAAATACACATATAATCATGTAATTCGTATCAAAATAAATAAACAAAATGGCATTAAAATAATGTAAATTTGTATGAGAAAACATATACAAATACATATAAAATAACGCAAATTTCTATAAAAATATATGTACAAAAATGCACATAAAATAAAGTAAATTTGCATAAAAATATATGTACAAAACACACATTAAATAATTTAAATGCGTAAATAAAATAACCTAAATTTGTATAAAACTATATACAAAAATACACTAAAATAATTTAAATTTGTATGAAAAGAAATATATAAAATACACATAAAATTAGGTAAATTTGTATAGAAATAATTAAACAAAATACACATAAAATAATGTAAATTTGAATGAAAATATATAAACAAATACACTTAAAATAACGTAAATTTGTATCAAATATATATACAAAATACACATTAGATAATGTAAATATGTATAAAAAAATATATACAAAACACAAATAAAATAATGTAAAATCGTATCAAAATAAATGCACAGAATATTAATAAAATAATGTAAATTTGTATGAAAATTAAGATGCAAAATACCAATAAAATAACGCATTTTTTATAAAAATATATATACCAAACACTCATAAAATACTTGAATTTGTATTAAAATAAATATACAAAATGCACATACAATACGATAAATTTGTATTGAAAGAGAAATGCAAAATACATATAAAACAAAATAAATTTGTTTCAAAATATATATACGAATACACATAAAAAAACTTAGATATCTATAAAAATATATATACAAAATACACATAAAATGAAGTACACACGTATAAAAAAAAAGTGTATACAAAATACACATAAAATAATGTAAATTCGTATCAAAATAAATAAACAAAATACTAATAAAAGAATGTGTATTTTTATAAATATAAATAACGTAAATATGTATAAAACTTTATACAAAAATACACAGAAGTAATTAAATTTGTATGAAAATAGATATACAAAATACACACAAAATAAGCTAAATTTGAATTGAAATATATATACAAAATACATGAAATAAAGTAAATTTGTATCATAATATTTATTCAAATACACATATAATAACGTAAATTTGTATGCAAATATATAAACAAAATACACATTAAATAATGTAAATACGTATAAAAAAATATGTACAAAATACACATATAATCATGTAATTCGTATCAAAATAAATAAACAAAATACCAATAAAATAATATAAATTTGTATGAGTAAACGTGTATGTTGCATATTTTTTCAATACAAATTTACCTTATTATATACGCATTTTGTACATTAATTTTAATACAAATTTAATTATTCGAAGTGTATTTTTGTATCAGTATTTTTATAAACATATGCTTTATTTTATGGTTATTTTGCATCTTTATTTTCATTCAAATTTACATTATTTTATTGATACTGTGTATTTATTTTGATACGATTTTACATTATTCTATGTGTATTTTGTATATATTTTTCATACAAATTTACGTTATTTTATGTGTATTCGTATATATATTTTGAAACAAATTTATATTGTTTTATATTTATTTTGCATATCTATTTCAATACAAATTTACCTTATTTTATGTTCATTTTGTATTTTTATTTTAATACAAATTCAAATATTTTATGTGTATTTTGGTAATATATTTTAATAAAAAATGCGTTATTTTATGTAAATCAATAATGTAGACTTGTATCAAAATATATATACGAACACACACAAAATAGTGTAAATTTCTATGAAAATATACATACAAAATACACATACACTTATGTAAATAGTAAAAAATATATATACCAAATACACCTAAAATAAACAAAATTCCGATGAAAGAACGTATATTTGTAGGAAAATAAATATACAAAATATACATAAAATCACGAAAATTTGTATAAAAATTTATACAAAAAAAAAACAAAAATAATTTCAATTTGTATGAAAAAAAATATACAAAATACACATATAATTAGTTAAATTTGTCTTTAAATACATGTACAAAATACATATAAAATAATATAATTTTTTTATGAAATGAAAACATATAAATATAAAATAACGTACATTTGTATAAAATATATATACAAAATACACATAGAATAATGTAAAATCGTTTAAAAAAAATTAACAGAATATCAATATAATAATGTAAATTTGTATGAATATAAAGATGCAAAATACATATAAAATAAAGCATATGTTTAAAAAAATACGTATACAAAAATACACATAGAATAATTAAATTTGTATTAAAATTAATATACAAATTGCACATACAATAAGAATGTGTGTTTTGTATATATATTTTGATGCAAATTTACTTTATTTGATGTGCATTTTTGTACATATATTTTTAAAGAAATTAGCGTTATTTTATGTGTATTTTGAATATGTTTTCTCATACAAATTTACATTATATTATTGGTATTTTGTCTATTTATTTAGATACGAATTACATGATTATATGTGTATTTTGTACATATTTTTTTATACGTATTTACATTATTTAATGTGTATTTTGTTTATGTGTTTTTATACAAATTTACGTAATTATATGTGTATTTGTATAAATATTTTGATACAAATATATATATTTTTTTTTATTTTTTATATATATATATATATATATATATATATATATATATATATATATATATATATATATATATATATATATATATATATATATATATATATATATATATATATATATATATATATATATATATATATATATATTTCAATAAAAATTTATTTTTTTTTTTGTGTCTTTTGTATATCTATTTTCTTACAAATTTAACTACTTTTGTGTATTTTTGTATATAGTTTTATATAAATTTACGTTATTTTATGTGTATTTTGTATATTTATTTTTATAAAAATACACATTTTTTTATTGGTATTTTGTTTATTTATTTTGATACGTATTTACTTCATTTTATGTGTATTTTGTATATATATTTTTATAGAAATCTTCGTTATTTTATGTGTATTCGTATATATATTTTGAAACAAATTTTACATTGTTTTATATGTATTTTGCATATCTATTTCAATTTTTATGTGAATTCCTTTATATATTTGAAACAAATTTACATTGTTTTATATGTATTTTGCGTATCTATTTCAATACAAATTTACCTTCTTGTATGTGCATTTTGTATACTTATTTTAATACAAAATCAAATATTTTATGTGTTTTCGTATATATATTTTTATTAAAAAAAATGCGTTATTTTATGGGTATTTTGCATCTTAATTTTCATACAGTTTACATTATTTTATTAATATTTTGTGTATTTTGATACGATTTTACATTATTCTATTTGTGTTTTGTATCTATTTTTTTATACATATTTACATTATTTAATGTGTATTTGTATATATATTTGATACAAATTTACGTTATTTTTATATTATGATACAAATTTACTTTATTTCATGTATTTTGTATATATATTTCAATTCAAATTTAGCTTATTTTGTGTGTATTTTGTATATCTATTTTCATACAAATTTAATTACTTCTGTGTATTTTTGTATATAGTTTCATATAAATTTACGTTATTTTATGTGTATTTTGTATATTTATATTTTTTCAAATACACATTCTTTTATTGGTGTTTTGTTTATTTATTTTGATACGAATTTACATTATTTTATGTGTATTTTGTATACATTTTTTTACACGTATTTACCTCATTTTATGTGTATTTTGTATATACATTTTTATAGAAATCTACGTTATCTTATGTGTATTCGTATATATATTTTGAAACAAATTTACATTGTTTTATATGTATTTTGCATATCTATTTCAATACAAATTTACCTTATTGTATGTGTTTTTTGTATATTTATTTTAATACAAATTTAATTTTTTATGTGTATTTTGGTATATATATTTTTATAAATAAAATAAATGCGTTATTTTATGGGTATTTTGCATCTTTATTTTCATACAAATTTACATTATATTATTAATATTCTGTGCATTTATTTTGATACGATTTTACATTATTCTATTTGTGTTTTGTACATATTTTTTTATACAAATTTACGTTATTTTAAGTGTATTTGTTTATGTATTTTTATTCAAATTTACATTATTTTATGCGTATTTTATATATGTATTTCAATACAAATTTACCTAATTTTATGTGTATTTTGTATATTTATTTTCATACAAATTTCAAATATTTTTGTGTATTTTTGTATATAGTTTGATACAAATTTAGGTTATTTTATGTGTATTTTGTATATCTATTTTCATACAAATACACATTCTTTTATTGATATTTTGTTTATTTATTTTGACTCGAATTTACATTATTTAATGTGTATTTTGTATATATATTTTTATACGTATTTACATCATTTCATGTGTATTTTGTATAGTTTTAAACAAATTTACATTATTTAATGTGTATTTTGTATATTTATATTTATACATATACACATTCTTTTATTGGTATTTTGTTTATTTATTTTGATACGAATTTACATTATTTTATGTGTATTTTGTATACATTTTTTATACTTATTTACTTAATTTTATGTGTATTTTGTATATATATTTTTATAGAAATCTACCTTATTTCATGTGTATTCGTATATATATTTTGAAAAAAATTTACATTGTTTATATGTATTTTGCATATCTATTTTTGTGTATTCTGTATTTATTTTTGTTATACATATTTACATTATTTAATGTTTATTTTGTTTATATATTTTATTCAAATTTACGTTATTTTATGTGTATTTGTTTATATATTTTCAAACAAATTTACTTTATTTAAGAGTATTTTGTATATGTATTTCAATACAAATTTTCCTAATTTTATGTGTATTTTGCATATCTATTTTCAAACAAATTTAATTTATTTTTCTGTATTTTTGTATATATTTTCATACAAATTTTAGTTCTTTTATATGTATTTTGTATATATATTTTCCTACAAATATACATTCTTTTATTGGAATTTTGTTCATTTATTTTGATACGAATTTACATTATTTTATGTGTATTTTGTATATATAATTTTCTACGTATTTAAATTATTTTATGTGTATTTTATATATACATTTTCATAAAAATTTACGTTATTTTATTGTGTGTATTCGTATATATTTTGATACAAATTTTATACAAATTCATGTTATTTTATATTTAATTGTATATATATTTTCATACAAATTTAGATGTGTCTTTTGTATACATTTTTATACGTATTTACTTAATTTATGTATTTTTTTATATACATTTTTATAGAAATCTACGTTATTTTGTGTATTCGTATATTTGATTTTTTAAATATAAATTTACATACTTTTATATGTAAATTTGTATGAAAATATATAAAAAAATAGAAAAAAAAAAAAAAAAAAAAAAAAAAAAACATAAAGTATCAATATGTTTGTATAAAATATATATAGAAAATGCACATTAAATAATGTAAATATGTAAAATAAAGCATATACAAAATACACATAGAACAATGTAAAATCGTATAAAAATAAATGGAAAATACATAAAAAACAATGTAAATTTGTTTCAAAATATTTATACGAATACACATAAAATAACGTAGATTTCTATAAAAAATATATATACAAAATACACATAAAATGAAGTAAATACGTATAAGAAAATGCATAAAAAATAAACATAAAATAAATAAACTCGTATCAAAATAAATTAAACAAAATACCCAATAAAGAATGTGTATTTGTATAAATATAAATATTCAAAAATACATATAAAATAACGTAAATTTAGATAAAACTATAAAAAATACACAGAAGTAAATTAAATTCGTTTGAAAATAGATATACAAAATACAGATAAATAAGCAAAATTTGAATTTAAATGTATATACAAAATACACCAAAATTATAAAATTTGTATCAAATATATTTATACAATAAGCATATAATAACGTAATTTGTTTAAAAATATATAAACAAAATACACTTTTAAGTAATGTAAATACGTATAAAAATATGTACAAAATACACATATAATCCATGTAATTCGTATCAAAATAAATAAACAAAATAAAGCAATAAAATAATTCTAAATTTTGTATGAAAACATATACAAATACATACAAAATAACGCAAATTTCTATAAAAATATATGTACAAAAATGCACATAAAATAAAGTAAATTTGCATAAAAATATATGTACAAAACACACATTAAATAATTTAAATGCGTACATAAAATAACCTAAATTTGTATAAAACTATATACAAAAATACACTAAAATAATCTAAATTTGTATGAAAAGAAATATATAAAATACACATAAGATTAGGTAAATTTGTATTGAAATACATATACAAAATACATATAAAATAATGTAAATTTGAATGAAAATATATAAACAAATACACTTATAATAACGTAAATTTGTATCAAATATATATACAAAATACACATTAAATGATGTAAATATATATAAAAATATATATACAAAACACAAATAGAATAATGTAAAATCGTATCAAAATAAATACACAGAATATTAATAAAATAATGTAAATTTGAATGAAAATTAAGATGCAAAATACCCATAAAATAACGCATTTTTTATAAAAATATATATACCAAACACTCATAAAATACTTGAATTTGTATTAAAATAAATATACAAAATGCACATACAATACGATAAATTTGTATTGAAAGAGAAATGCAAAATACATATAAAACAATATAAATTTGTTTCAAAATATATATACGAATACACATAAAAAAACTTAGATTTCTATAAAAAATATATATACAAAATACACATAAAATAAAGTACACACGTATAAAAAAAATGTATACAAAATACACATAAAATAATGTAAAATCGTATCAAAATAAATAAACAAAATACTAATAAAAGAATTTGTATTTGTATAAATATAAATAACGTAAATTTGTATAAAACTATATAGAAAAAATACACAGAAGTAATTAAATTTGTATGAAAATAGAAATACAAAATACACACAAAATAAGCTAAATTTGAATTGAAATATATATACAAAATACATGAAATAAAGTAAATTTGTATCATAATATTTATACAAATACACATATAATAACGTAAATTTGTATGCAAATATATAAACAAAATACACATTAAATAATGTAAATACGTATAAAAAACAGATGTACAAAATACACATATAATCATGTAATTCGTATCAAAATAAATAAACAAAATACCAATAAAATAATATAAATTTGTATGAGTAAACGTGTATGTTGCATATTTTTTCAATACAGATTTACCTTATTATATACGCATTTTGTATATTAATTTTATTACAAATTTA
The DNA here is from genome assembly GCF_024679095.1 of Eriocheir sinensis. Classification (NCBI taxonomy): domain Eukaryota; kingdom Metazoa; phylum Arthropoda; class Malacostraca; order Decapoda; family Varunidae; genus Eriocheir; species Eriocheir sinensis. Next base: position 215,900 of record NW_026110962.1, on the reverse strand, counting down.
ATTATTCGAAGTGTATTTTTGTATCAGTATTTTTATAAACATATACTTTATTTTATGGGTATTTTGCATCTTTATTTTCATACAAATTTACATTATTTTATTGATATTCTGCTCATTCATTTTGATACGAATTGACATTATTCTTCGTGTATTTTGTATATATTTTTCATACAAATTTACGTTATTTTATGTGTATTCGTATATATATTTTGAAACAAATTTATATTGTTTTATATTTATTTTGCATATCTATTTCAATACAAATTTACCTTATTGTATGTTCATTTTGTATTTTTATTTTAATACAAATTCAAATATTTTATGTGTATTTTGGTAATATATTTTAATAAAAAATGCGTTATTTTATGTAAATCAATAATGTAGATTTGTATCAAAATATATATACGAATACACATAAAATAGTGTAGATTTCTATGAAAATATACATACAAAATACACATACACTTATGTAAATAGTAAAAATATATATACCAAATACACCTAAAATAATGTAAATTCGTATCAAACTAAATAAACAAAATTCCGATGAAAGAACGTATATTTGTAGGAAAATAAATATACAAAATATACATAAAATAACGAAAATTTGTATAAAAATTTATACAAAAAAAAATTTCAATTTGTATGAAAATAGATATACAAAATACACATATAATTAGTTAAATTTGTCTTTAAATACATGTACAAAATACATATAAAATAATGTAATTTTTTTATGAAATGAAAACATATAAACATAAAATAACGTACATTTGTATAAAATATATATACAAAATACACATAGAATAATGTAAAATCGTTTAAAAAAAAAATAAACAGAATACCAATATAATAATGTAAATTTGTATGAAAATAAAGATGCAAAATACATATAAAATAAAGCATATTTTAAAAAAATACATATACAAAAATACACATAGAATAATTAAATTTGTATTAAAATTAATATACAAATTGCACATACAATAAGAATGTGTGTTTTGTATATATATTTTGATGCAAAATTACTTTATTTGATGTGCATATTTGTACATATATTTTTAAAGAAATTAGCGTTATTTTATGTGTATTTTGAATATGTTTTCTCTTACAAATTTACATTATATTATTGGTATTTTGTCTATTTATTTTGATACGAATTACATGATTATATGTGTATTTTGTACATATTTTTTTATACGTATCTACATTATTTAATGTGTATTTTGTTTATGTGTTTTTATACAAATTTACGTTATATGTATTTGTATAAATATTTGAAACAAATTTAAATTAGTTTATGTATTTTGTATATATATATATATATATATATATATATATATATATATATATATATATATATATATATATATATATATATATATATATATATATATATATATATATATATATATATATATTTATATATATATGTATTGTATATCTATTTTCATACAAATTTAACTACTTTTGTGCATTTTTGTATATAGTTTTATATAAATTTACGTTATTTTATGTGTATTTTGTATATTTATTTTTATACAAATACACATTTTTTATTGGTATTTTTTTTATTTTTTTATACGAATTTACATTATTTTATGTGTATTTTGTATACATTTTTTTTATACGTATTTACTTCATTTTATGTGTATTTTGTATATATATTTTTATAGAAATCTTCGTTATTTTATGTGTATTCGTATATATATTTTGAAACAAATTTTACATTGTTTTATATGTATTTTGCATATCTATTTCAATTTTTATGTGTATTCCTTTATATATTTTGAAACAAATTTACATTGTTTTATATGTATTTTGCGTATCTATTTCAATACAAATTTACCTTATTGTATGTGCATTTTGTATACTTATTTTAATACAAATTCAAAAATTTTATGTGTTTTCGTATATATATTTAAAAAAAAAATGCGTTATTTTATGGGTATTTTGCTTCTTAATTTTCATACAAATTTACATTATTTTATTAATATTTTGTGTATTTTGATACGATTTTACATTATTCTATTTGTGTTTTGTATCTATTTTTTTATACATATTTACATTATTTAATGTGTATTTGTATATATATTTGATACAAATTTACGTTATTTTAAGTGTATATGTTTATATATTTTCATTCAAATTTACATTATTTTATGTGTATTTTGTATATGTATTTCAAATCAAAATTACCTAGTTTTATATGTTTTTTGTATATTTATTTTCATACAAGTTTAAATTATTTTTGTGTATTTTTGTATATGGTTTTATACAAATTTAGGTTATTTTATTTGTATTTTGTTTATCTATTTTCATACAAATACACATTCTTTTCATGATATTTTGTTTATTTATTTTGACACGAATTTACATTATTTAATGTGTATTTTGTATATATATTTTTATACGTATTTACATCATTTCATGTGTATTTTGTATATATATTTCTATAGAAATCTACGTTATTTTATGTGTATTCGTATATATATTTTGAAACAAATTTACATTGTTTTATGTGTATTTTGCATATTTTTTCAATACAAATTTACCTTATTGTATGTGCATTTTGTATATTAATTTTAATACAAATTTGATTATTCTATGTTTATTTTTGTATATGTATTTTTATAAAAATAAGCTTTATTTTATGGGTATTTTGCATCTTTATTTTCATACAAATTTACATTATTTTATTTATATTTTGTGTATTTATTTTGATATGATTTTACATTATTCTATGAGTATTATGTATATATATTTTATATAAAATATACGTTATTTTATGTGTATTTGTTTTCTTTTCAATCAAATTAAAATTATTTTATGTGTTTTTTGTACATGTATTTAAATACAAGTTTAACTAGTTATATGTGTATTTTGTATATCTATTTTTTTTATGTATATTTTCATAAAAATTTACTCTATTTTATGAGTATTCGTATATATATTTTCATACAAATTTATATTATTGATGTGTATTTTGCATATCTATTTGAATACAAATTTACTTTATTGTACGTGCATTTTGTATATTTATTTTAATACAAATTTAATTATTTTTTATGTATTTTTGTATATATATTTTTTGCAAATATGCGTTATTATATGGATATTTTGTATCTTTATTTTCATACAAATTTACATTATTTTATTGATATTCTGTTTATTTATTTTGATACGATTTAACATTATTCTATGTGTATTTTGAATATATTTTTTTTTTTATACATATTTACATTATTTAATGTTTATCTTGTATATATATTTTATCCTAATTTACATTATTTTATGTGTATTTGTTTATATATTTTCATGGGGTTAAATTTTCATTATTTTGTATATATATTTTTCTACGTATTTAAATTATTTTATGTGTATTTGGTATACTTGTACTTAAAATAATGGAAATTTGAATGAAAATATATAAATATATTCACTTAAAATAACGTAAATTTGTATCAAATATATATACAAAATACACATTAAATAATGTAAATATGTATAAAAAAAATATACAAAACACAAATAGAATAATGTAAATTTGTATCATGAAAATAAAGATGCAAAATAGCATAAAATAACATTTTTAAAAATATATATGTAAAATACACATAAATATTAAAATTTGTATTAAAATAAATATAAAAATACACATAAATAAATTTATTGAATAGATATGCAAAATAACGCATTTTGTATATATATTTTATACAAATGTACGTTATTTTATGTGTATTTGTTTTCATTTCATACAAATTTACATAATTTTATGTGTATTTTGTACATGTATTTAAATACAAATTTAACTAATTATATGTGTATTACAAATACACATTCTTTTATTGGTATTTTGTTTATTTATTTTGATACGAATTTACATTATTTTATGTGTATTTTGTGTACATTTTTTTATACTTATTTACTTCATTTTATGTGTATTTTGTATATATATTTTTATAGAAATCTACGTTATTTTATGTGTATTCGTATATATATATATATACAAATTTATATATGTATATATATATATATATATATATATATATATATATATATATATATATATATATATATATATATATATATATATATATATATATGTATGTATTTTGCATATCTATTTCAATACAAATTTACCTTATTGTATGTGTTTTTTATATATTCATTTTAATACAAATTTAATTTTTTTATTTTGGTATACATATTTAAAAAAAATGCGTTATTTTATGCGTATTTTGCCTTTTTATTTTCATACAAATTTACATTATTTTATTAATATTCTGTGTATTTATTTTGATACGATTTTACATTATTCTATTTGTGTTTTCTATATATTTTTTTATACAAATTTACGTTATTTTAAGTGTATTTGTTTATGTATTTTCATTCAAATTTACATTATTTTATGTGTTTTTTGTATATGTATTTCGATACAAATTTACCTAATTTTATGTGTATTTTGTATATTTATTTTCATACAAATTTAAAATATTTTTGTGTATTTTTGTATATAGTTTGATGCAAATTTAGGTAATTTTATGTGTATTTTGTATATCTTTTTTCATACAAATACACATTCTTTTATTGATATTTTGTTTATTTATTTTGACGCGAATTTACATTATTTAATGTGTATTTTGTATATATATTTTTATACGTATTTACATCATTTCATGTGTATTTTGTATATATATTTCTATAGAAATCAACGTTATTTTATGTGTATTCGTATATATATTTTGAAACAAATTTACATTGTTTATATGTATTTTGCATATCTATTTTTGTGTATTCTGTTTATGTGTATTTTGCGTATTTTTTCAATACAAATTTACCTTATTGTATGTGCATTTTGTATATTAATTTTAATACAAATTTAATTATTCTATGTGTATTTTTGTATATGTATTTTTTAAAAAAATATGCTTTATTCTATGGGTATTTTGCATCTTTATTTTCATACAAATTTAAATTATTTTATTAATATTCTGTGTACTTATTTTGATACGATTTTACATTATTCTATGTGTATTTTGTATATATATTTTATACAAATGTACGTTATTTTATGTGTATTTGTTTTCATTTCATACAAATTTACATAATTTTATGTGTATTTTGTACATGTATTTAAATACAAATTTAACTAATTATATGTGTATTTTGTATATCTATTTTCATACAAATTGATTTTTTTTTTTTGGTATATATTTTTATACAAATTTTCGTTATTTAATGTGTATTTTGTATATTTATTTTCCTACAAATATACGTTTTTTATCGGATTTTTTTTTTTATTTTGATACGAATTTACATTATTTTAGGTGTATTTGATATATATATTTTTATTCTTATTTACATCATTTTATATGTATTGTGTATGTATATTTTCATAGAAATTTACTCTATTTTAGGTGTATTCGTATATATATTTTGATACAAATTTACATTACTTATGTGTATTTTGTTTATCTATTTCAATACAAATTTACTTTATTGTGTATATATATTTTTATACATTATTTAATGTTTATTTTGAATATATATTTTTATAAAATTCATGTTATCTTATGTGTATTTGTATATATATTTTCATACAAATTTTTATTATTTTATGTGTATTTTGTACATATATTTCATTACAAATTTACCTTACTTATGTTTATTTTGTATATTTATTTCATTCAATTTTAAATTATTTTATGTGTATATTTGTATTTGTATTTAGGTTATTTTATGTGTATTTTCTATATATATTATCATCCAAAATTCCATTATTTTTTTGGTATTTTGTTAATTTGATTCGATACGATTTTAGATTATTTCATTGGTATTTTGTATACATATTTGTATACGCATGTACATTATTTAATGTGTGTTTTGTATATATATAT